>NC_041385.1:366730326-366740991 GCF_002162155.2 Triticum dicoccoides
GAGTATATTGACTTGGGAGTTAAGTGAGATCATTTGATCATAGGTCATACTCATCGTTAAGCTCAAATGGGGTTACCATTTTTTATTTAAGTGTTTCAATGTATTCATATCTTGTTGAGTGGCTTTAACCATGACTTAGAGCAAAGCTCTAAGATGTGATGACATACCTTGGGCTTGTTGTCGAACTTGATCACGTAGTTGAACTTGTAGTGGGTCCTCATATAAATAAAGTTGGGAGCATCTCTTATCTATTTGAAGCTCATCTTTCTACGTGGGTTAGTCTTGCAAAGAACAACATCTTATTTATCCAATTTTGGCAAGAGTGAAATTCATCATAAAAAGATGTCAAAGGATATATTATGTGTGTTTTTGTTCCTCAAACACAACAACCAAAGTAAAAAACAGCCACCATAAAGAAACTTGGATTATCAAGCTTACCACCGAAGAATGTACTTTTCACATCCATTGAGAGAATATCAGGGTCGAGGAGTTATTTGGGAATATTTGTGCGCCCAAGGGTGTTCAAGCTTGATGGTGTCCTATGAATAAGGCTATCTTTGATAAGAATAACTCCTCGGCTAAGATATCATGCAAAAAAAAAATTCTTAAGCGGTATCTTATCTTCTAGATCTTTTTATTATTATCAACCGGCACACCTAATTGGACCAACGCTCTATACATTGAATCTACCGAGAATTTACCACTCGCATTTAGATTCTATCGAAATTCATCGCGGCCTTGTGATAAATGTACCACGGCGAGGCGATTTATCAAATCGTTCCACGATGCAAATCTGAGGCCTATTAAATCACGTCTGAATGTCGCATTCGGCGGAAAGGATTCCAGAACCACCATGGTGATAGTATGACCCTTATGACGAACAATATTATAGAGCTAGATATTGTTCCCGGAGTGTGGCATTACCTAGCGACTTGTCCTACCAAAATCTAATTTCAGAGCCATCTTTTTAATAAAGAATGATCCATAGAGAAAGAAATATTTCTTCGTAGCCATTAGACCAGCCCGCCAATACACCAACCCAAAAGTACGAGTCCTCATGCTTCCAATATACTTGAAACACTGCCTTTGAGCCAACATATTTTCTCATTAGGAAGGTTTGTCATCCACCGTATTTCATCAGCAGCTTAAATAACCACTTACCAAGAAAGGAAGTATTCTTAATCGTCACAAATACCCAACCCCCCTTGGTCTTTGGGAGGAAAATTCCCAATACTAGCACAAAAAAAGAGCAAAAGGCTTGAAAACGTCGGAAATCCGTTGGTGCTCCAAGGAGCGCGCTCCTGCACGCGAAAAATATATTTTAATGTGTGAAAACATTTCAAATAAAAATTTGACGCATACATCTCGATATTATATGTATGCATGTCAAGTTTCAGAGAAAACCGGCACTTTTTGTGGCTTGTGCAAAAAAGACAAAAGGATGTCTTGCGAAAATATTTTTTAACACCGGATTTTGTCTTTTTCACACGGATTTTGTCTTCTTCACACGCAACACATAAGTTGTCGGTTTTCCGCGAAACGGCTTTGTGAGCATGTTCAGTATCAAGATGTACGCGCCAAGTTTTGTTTGGAATTTTTTGACATTTCAAAATATGTTTAAAACACATTTTAAAAACCAGGAGCACGCGCTCCCATGTGCCAAAATGCCACTCTCTTGAAAACGTCTACTTACAAATTATGCAAACGGAAGGACTCGACAAATGCAATCTCCGAGCAATGTCTGGTCTGGTCATTCATGTGAAATACAGCAGTTCACCACATGCTCACATGGCACATCAAACGGCACCGAACCCTTTGTACAACAAAATATTCCCTCAAGAGTCCTCGAGTCTCAAGATTAATGAAATAAGCCTTTCGAGAAGCATTAGTTGCAACAGTTTCAGTTCTGATTTACCAGCATAGACGGAGATATTGGAGCAAAAGCGAGATGACCACATGGACGCATCATATGAGGGTTGATGAAACTGTTGATGCCTCAGCTATCAACCAGAGAGGTTGGCGTGCTTGAAGACAAGCACCAATATCGAAGGGGTGTAATTCAACTCCGTCAAAGATAAGGTTTAGTCCTGGCAAGGTTACATCCTTGCTGTGTGCATCTTCTTGATCTGGCTTTCCTTCATGGGTGGATGACTGTTCGTCAGAGATGTGTTTGGTGGTAACCTCGTCCTGCTCCGGAGAGAGTGAATATGACCTTTTGAGGTTCACAACATTAGTCACAAATAAATAAACATGAGAAGAATATGAAACATATGACATGAAACCATAAATTCACAAATACTTCCCCCATTCACAAATATAAGATGATTTGGATATTTCAATATGGACTACATACGGACAATGAGCGAACAAACACACTAAAACGTGTCTGTATACATCCAATTCACAAAAAAGTTAGAACTCTTATAGTATTTGTGAACAGAGGGAGTACCTGACAGTCCTCCCATCAAAGCCCACAACTTCTGTGCCGCATCTCTGTCGGACAGCAAGTTTTAGCCTCTCGTGTTCACTTGGGGTTCTTGTGTTGGTTGGTGCTGAAGGATCATTTGTTGGATCCCATCTGCTACTAATACTATTGATTAAAGTGCGAGGTAGATCCCTCGAGCTTCCCCTCTTGTTATATAACTTAGCTACTGGTCCAGTTGCTTGATATTCACTACAAAGTTCTCTGAGACGCCTCCTTACATTTTGCATCACATCATAATGTTCAGTGAGATCATCTTTCTGAAGTATACGAGACGCAACCACCCTTTCACAAATCTTCTCACATAAGTTTGGATTGAACAAGGGAATTCCAAACTCCAAACTCAAGGGCACCCACTGGTAACTTGCATTTTCTGGGTGAAACTTATCTGATTCAACAAGATTGTTAAGTCTTAATAGACGAAGGTAGCCAAGCGTGGTCAACTGGAATTTACTGGATAGGTCTTTCAGTACTGAGGTCAAATTAAAGACCTGTTCCTTTGGCAAATTCGCTTGAGCTACCACAGATGCAATTGAATGATCATCATTCTTCAGGGGTAAAGGGATATCCACTGTGACAAGGTTTCCTGATGCGTTAAGATCATCTATTCTAAGCGGTTGCACTAACACAGCAGATTGCTTCAACATCGAGTTCAAGCAATGTAAGAGTAGATTGCCCTTGACCAAATTCCCTTCAAACTTCCCTCCTAGTCCACCAACCATAGAGCCATCCCAAGACCATATCAATGCTTTTTCACAACCAGCTAATGGTTCAGGAAGCAATCTGAAGCGTTGTCCTTTCAAGAAAACAGCAGATAGTGGTCCAGAATGGCCTGCAGTATACAATACTAGCTTCATCCAAGGTGTCATCGCACAATAAGAGGGTGGACCAAAATGAATCGTGCCTGAAGGACCAGGAAGAACTGATGAAGAAGGAAGAGGTACCATTGACACAATAATGTCATAGTCACGGAGAAATAGCCGTTCTAGTGTTGCTGGAGCAAGTGAAGCAAGGCTCTCACATCGGAGGACATCAACAGTGTACTTCCTTTTTATCATCAACGCATTGGTGCCAGTTGAGTCATTCTGAGCCTCAATTCTAACCATGTTTTCCCCACGTTCTGGTAAACCCATTGACACTGATGATATATTCGCATCTTTATTATCTAAAACATCAGTAGAGCAGTTATCCTGGGGCACTTCACCAAGGCCATCCTCATCTCTGTCCTCCATGTTTGCATTGGCCAGATGGGCTGTAACATTTTGATGCAATAAATTTGTTGGAGTCTTTGTTTCACCATCTTTATCAGTACTATCATCGGTAGAAACTCCACCGGACTTTAAACACTCGAGGGACCACCGCAGACTGAATGCATGATTAGCAAACTCCTCTAGCACACCCTCAAATTTCTTTCCTTCTAAACTAGCCAGATCACTGCATAGTTCCGCAATGCAAGAATCACCTAATTTTCCAGCTTCATACAGCGTGACAGCATGAGATTTTAGACCTGCAGTAGGTCAATTAAGGTGCTTAGTAGTGTGCTTATTTAGGCAATGCACTAGGTATTAAACTATTAATAAGTACTACAGACGTCATGTAGATCAGCGATGTACAGGAGAAGAAGGGATCACTATATTTCTATATATTATATAAATATACAGAAGTAAAATCTTAAACATGAAACAGGAAGGTGTCCCAAGAATTGGTGTTCAAGAGATTTCAGCTCCAAATCTCACAGGTTCTGCATTACAAATAAAGATAGTATCTAACCTGGGGACAATGAACCCATCATCAAGTATGAAGTAACATTGGCATCAACAACAAAACCTACATGAGCTGTCCCAGATATTCTCCTGGGTCCATTAGTATCGATGCTAAGCAACTGTTGATTGGACTTTTCTGAGTTGATACTTGCATTTGAACCTTCATCATCATCACTAAGAATGTTACTGAGAGATGGAGGTTCAACTTCGTCTTTAAATACAGAGTCACCATCCACAAGTTTTACAGCCCAGCCCAGTCGGCAAGCAAATGATGCCGCTGCCTGCAGCTGATAAAGGTCAGCTTGTAAAGTTGCAGCCAATTCAGCAACAGTAGCATTAGCACTTGACACAACAAATACAGCATAAAGTAGCCTGCAATCAAGAAAATCAGGTAATGGATTTTATCACAATACAACAATGCAAGTGAAATATATATTTGAATAAGAAATGAAGGTCATCATCACACAGAAGGATTGCTAGCACTTACTCTTCGATTGGGTCTTCATAGGATTGATCCTTGTTAGAAACAAAGCCTTCAAGCCTAGAAACTGAACAAAAAGAAACAATATAGTAACCTGAATACATGTTTTCTTAGCACAAATCGCAACGCGTGCTTATTACTTCAATCAAAGGAACAACATTACACGGCCAATTTACCAATTCTTATTACGAAGTAAGAAAATGACTAAGAGATTTTGATATGATGATCAGCAGCATTAAATTGACACAATTACATTAAATGGCATTTCTTTTCAAACAATGCTCTTTGGTTTCATATCCATAAGAATGACTAGTTTTATATGTTGTCTTTTCTAACAATACTAACATGGTGAGCTACACATAGATTGGAAAGCCGAGATCTTGTTTTTAAGATAGCTTTGTTCGCCATCCTGGCATGCAATTTCGCATACTCCCTCTATCCATCTATATAGGGCCTAATGCGTTTTTCAAGACTAACTTTGACCACATGTTAGAGCAATAATATATGACCTGCAAGTTACACAAAGCATACCGTCAAATTCGTACGTGAAAGGAGCTTCTAATGATATAATTTTCACATTATACAACTCATATACTATTAATCTTATCAATACTCAAATGCAATCTCGAAAAACACATTAGGCCCTATATATATGGATGGAGGGAGTAGAAAGCAAAAGAATGTGATCCATGGCAAGGGGTCTCGGGCCATGCGACCATGGCAGAGGCATTCTTCGATCACTTCCTCTCACTTCTTGGCTCAGCTTCCTTGGTTCCCACTCGAAAGACTGGACATTCGAGGGGAAAGCTGACATGATGGCGGGTGTCGGAGTACGACGATCCCTTTGCAGTTCGGCTAGGGTTATCGACAACGCACAGAGGGCAAATCCAACAGTTCACACGCGGGGAATTGTCAGGTTCGGGCCGCCATGGAGGCATGAAACCCTACTCCTATGTTTGGGTGGTTTGACTTGGGGCTCGTGCTCATGGATCACGACCTCAAGGTTGCGATTTGGAACGTGCGTGGCCTTAATACACGCGCTCGGCGCACCACTATCCGCTCGTTGATCATGTCTAGTGGCGCCACCATTGCCTGTCTTCAAGAAACGAAAATGGCTTTGATTTGCTCGTCGGTTGTCCTTGAGGCGCTCGGCTCTGATTTTGACGAGTTCGTGTATCTGCCGGCGATCGGAACCTGCGGGGGCATTCTGCTGGCTTGGAAAAGCAGGGAGGTGACAATCACCAACCCTGAGCTCACCGCCAACACGCTGTCCGCCAAGGTGGCCACCCCCTCGAGCCAGCACACGCCATGGTGGATCACGATTGTTTATGGACCCCAATCGGACGCCGACAAGATTGCCTTCCTCCAGGAGCTTCGCGACCTGCGCATTGCGCGTCCGGGCCCATGGATGCTCTGTGGCGACTTCAACCTCATTTACCGGGACGAGGACAAGAACAATGGGAACGTAGACAGGCGCATGATGGGGCGGTTTCGGCGTTTCCTCAACGACATGGCGCTCAAGGAGGTGTATCTCAGTGGCCGCCGATACACTTGATCCAGCGAGCGGTCACCCCCAACGCTGGTGCACCTGGATAGAGTATTGTGCACGGTGGACTGGGAGGAGCGGCACAGCGATTGCCACCTCCGATGCCTTGCCTCTGTCGTGTCGGACCACAGCCCCCTCCTCTTGGACTGCTCCCCAATCCCGCCCGATCGTCGCCGCTTCCACTTCGAGGACTATTGGGCTCGGTTGCCAGGATTCCAGGAGGTAGTTGCAGCGGCTTGGCACTCCGTCGGCTCCGCTGACCCATTCGAGAGACTCATGCTTCGCCTGCAAGCCACGACACGTAAGCTGACCGGCTGGAGCGCTCGCACTGTTGGCAACGTGCGCCACAAGATGGCCCTCTCCCGCGAGCTGCTGCTCCGCTTCGACGCCGCGCAGGAGAGCCGGCCTCTCTCCGCGCATGAGGATTGGCTTCGTCGCCAAATCAAAACCTCCTACATGGGCCTGGCATCGCTCGAGCGTACCATGGCACGTCAGCGAGCGCGTATTGCCTCCCTCCAGGACGGGGATGCAAATACTTCCTTTTTCCACCGCCAGTGCTCTTACCGTCGCCAGAAGAACAGGATCCACAGCCTGGCTGTGGACGGACAGGTCCTCACCGGCCACGACGACATGGCTGCGGCCACTTTCGCGCACTTCGACGAGCTCCTGGGCACCGCTACGCATCGCAAGTGCACGCTAAACCTCGCGCAACTCATCGAGCCCGCTGACGACCTGCTCGAGCTCGACGCGCCCTTCACCGACGACGAAATCTAGAATGCCGTCAAGCGGCTGCCGGCGCGGAAAGCCCCGGGGCCGGACGGATTCACCGCTGAGTTTCTCCGCGCCTGCTGGCCCATCGTCAAGGACGACTTCGCCGCCGTCTTTCAGCAGCTCTATGACATGCGCGGCCGCGGATTCTCCCGTCTCAACGAGGCACTCCTATCGCTGCTGCCAAAGCACGCCGATGCGCGCGGACTGCACGACTACAGGCCGATCAGCCTCATTCACGTGGTGGCCAAGATCTTCGCCAAGGTGTTGTCGCTTCGCCTCACGCCAAAGCTTGACTCGCTCGTCAACAACAACCAGAACGCCTTCATCTCCGGCCGCAGCTTGCACGACAATTTTGTCCTTGTTCGGCAATCCGCACGCCTGCTGCACCAGCTCGGGGCGCCGCGCATCCTCCTCAAGCTTGACCTTGCTCGCGCCTTCGACTCGCTTTCATGGCCATTTCTCTTCGAGGTGCTGCGACAGTACGGCTTCGGGGACAGATTCTTGGAATGGCTCGCGATCTTACTGTCTTCTGCTAGCACAAAGGTGCTGCTCAACGGGAACCCTGGCCCCCCAATTTGGCATCGCCAGGGCCTGCGCCAGGGCGACCCCGTCTCACCTCAGCTGTTCGTCCTCGCCGTGGACATTCTTGGGCGCCTCTTCAAGCGTGCTGCGGACATGGGAGTCTTGCGCAGACTGCATCCCACAAGATCCGTCCCGCCAATCTCGCTGTATGCGGACGACGTCGCCCTGTTCTGCCATCCCCACTCCGACGACATGGAAGCGGTCAAGGCCATCCTGCACCTGTTCGGCCGGGCCTCTGGACTGCATGTTAACTACGCCAAGAGCGCTGCCACACTCATTCGCTGTGAGGCCGACGAGGCTGCTCCCGCCGTCCAGCTCCTGGGTTGCCCGATCGTCGAGTTCCCCCTCACCTACCTGGGCATCCCCCTCACCATCCGACGACCTACTGCCGCGCAGCTGCTACCCCTCGTCGACAGGGTGGCCAGGAGCCTCCCCTCTTGGAAGGCGTGGCTGATGAACCGAGCGGAGAAAATATATTATGCAGAAAACCCCTTATAGAACGGAGAAAATACAACGGGTACACGGCTAAATATATATAACTCTAACATTTTTCAGTACTTTTCTAAAAGTACGACCGATGTATTAAATGCTGAACCTGTCAAAGCAAAAAAACTATTCACTCGCATGTTTATACAACCTATATGTTTGGTTTCTACCAAAGATAAGAAATTTTAGGACAAATCATTTACGTCATAACTTGATCAAAAAGGGAAAAGGTTATCCAAATCATTTATTGGCAGTCACGAGACAAGATATTACATGCCCACGAAACAAAGAGAAAACATGAATGCGGGATTTAGATACAAGACAGCATGAGCAACAACGCCAATCAATTAGAGTAATTTTAATATGAACAAACTAAACAAAGCACTAGACAATTTTAACCTAAGCATTACATGGGTGTCTTATCCTCAAAAAATATTCCATGAACTCTATATACCTTTGAAGCGGTCATCAGTGTAAACAGGCACATCAAAGTACACTAACCCTCTTTTATAGAGGTCATCTATAATCTTCATATCAAAAAGAACATATGAATTGGCTTCCTCTTTGCAGATTTTGTCTATGGTTGCTGTTTCTTCTTCTGAAAGTTTCTACAGTAGATTAATAAACATTAATTCTTATCAGTTCTACATAAGACTTCACAAAGAAATGATAGCTTCATATAGACCAAACAAGAAGCTCATCTTCCATACTGAGAAAGAGGGAACCTGACCTTGAACTCTTCCAATGTAAAGTTAACCAGACAAACTCCCCACCAAGGCTCGATTGGGAAGTCAACAGGCTGTGTAGGCAGTAAATCTTTTGCGATTGATTTGTTCAGCTTCCACATTAGTTTCTGAAGAATTAAACAGAGGGAAACCCATCATTTACTAGGATGATCGATCTTGCTGCAAGATAGTTTACCAACATGATAAACCTCTCTAGGTATACTAAGAACAAAGTTAACCTGATTTCCGAGACTTATCATGAACTAAACTAACATGATTTATAAGAGAAAAAAAACCCAGCCTGATAGTAATGCACAGTGTGGTCTAGAACATTATACAGCTCAGATTGACTTAGATTTCTCACAAAAAAAGAGTTGACTAATTTTTATATCTATGCAAGAGTTCATTTACGATCTTAGGCTTAAGTTATTATTTATGTTCTGGTCATCTAGATAACACCGAGTAGTTATAGTTAATTACTAGTTATTGTAATAAGAGCATATACAGTTTGCAAGCGCTCAGGGAGGTGCTTAACCAATTAAGCTGATTTGTTTTGCCATGTGGACAGCATTGTTGCTTATTTTTTTACTAGAATACACACAAGCGTGTGTATGTTATACTCCCCCCTTCCATAATATAGTGCGCAAAGATTTTTTGAAAAGTCAAACTTTGACCAAGTTTATAGAGAAACTATTTATATCTACAATACCAAATATATAAACTTTGAAACTACATCTTATAACGAATCTAATGATATATGTTTGGCATTCTAGATGAAAATGTTTTACTCCACAAACTTGGTCAAAGTCTATGAGGTTTGACTTTTCAAAAAATCTATATGCACTACATTATGGAACGGAGGGAATATGAAGAAAGGGTATAGAGCCCATCCATGGTACACTGTAACATAGGCATGATGTGCCAATCCACTTAACCCTGTTACATGATTACTCACCTGAACAGAGGCACAAATTGCAAGTACGCACATTGTTGCTTATTTTTTGAGGCACCAACACTTAAGAAATGCTTATGTATTTGATTAACACGAATTTCATCTAAGCATGTGACGCCCGGATAATGAGACTTCAGTAATTCCCTGCTAATGATGCCACGTCACCTCGGTTACTGTTGATAAACCCGCGTTAGTTCGAAACCGGTTCGAATTCAAATTCAAAATCAAGCAAACAATAAAAGTTTTCAAAAATGAAAACTAAAATGTTCGGAGTGATCCAACTAATGCATAGGTAATTATGGTGGAGAAACCACATTTTTATAAAATGTTTAAATGCCCTTAGGTGAATAAAACAGTAGCAAAAAAACCAATATTTAAATGCTTTTATAATTAAACAAAATACTAAACTAAATTGTTTTGGGGTAAGACCTTTTGTTGCAGTGGGTTTTAATGTATTACTAAATTAGGGATCATTTTAATATTAGATAAAAACTAAATGAAAGAGAAACTAGAAATAAAACAGAAAAGAAAAATAAATAAAGAGTAAAAAGAAAACAAAAGAAAAGAAAATCCCCCCGGTTCCCAAAGGGCCTTGGCCCACTGGCCCAGCTGGACGGCCGGCCCAAACCGGCCCAGGCCGCCCCCCTCACTCACTTATCCCTTGTCCCGAACCCTAGCGCCCACTATCCCCCCCACTTCTCCCCGATCCCCTTCTCGTCCCCATCTGGATTGGGCAACTACCCCGAGCCCATCGCCCCGCATCGCCAGCGCCCCTACCTCGTCGCCGGACTCCCCCACTGTCGCGACGCCCGCGTCGTCCCCCTCCCCAGCGGCCATCGTCGCACCTTCGTCGGCTCTCCACCAACACCGCCGCCGC
>NC_041385.1:366741864-366742768 GCF_002162155.2 Triticum dicoccoides
GCCGCCCTGCTGCTCTCCCGCCGGCGTCCCCCTCCGGTGACCGCTCGGCCTCGCCACGGCGCCCCTGGGCGTGCGCCCGATTGGGTCGCGCCCGAAAGCGTCGCCCGCGCCCGTTTGCCCTCTGCACCCGGCGCCCGTAAACCCCCATTGGCCCAATGACAAGTGGGGCCGTCCCCTAAAACGTTTTAAAAAAAGGAATTAAATAAATAAATAAAATAAATAATAATTAAAATGTTAATTAAATTAATTAATTAAATGATTAATTAAATTAATTAATTAAAGGATTAATTAATTTAATTAATTCGGATTAGATTAACCTAATCATTTAGTTAAAGCTAATTAGCCCTGTTTAATTACTATGAGACTATGACATGCGGGACCCTCACGTCAGTTTGACCAGTCAACACCTCTGTTGACTGCTGGTGTCATGCTGACATCATGCTGATGCAGTAATGCTAATCCCGAATTAATTTAGTAATAATAATTTAGAAAATGATTTAAAACTTAAAAATTAATACAAAATAATCCGTAACTCGGATGAAGATACTTTGTACATGGAAGTTGCTCAGAACGACGAGACGAATCCGGATACGCAGCCCGTTCATCCGCCACACATCCCCAGCATAGCAAACACGCAACTTTCCTCCTCCGGTTCATTTGTCCGAAAACGCGAAACACCGGGAATACTTTCCCGGATGTTTTCCCCCTTCGCCGGTATCACCTCGCACTGCGTTAGGGCACACCTAGCACCGCGTATTGACATGTTATGCTTTGTGATGCTTTGATTGCTCTGTTATTTATTGTGTTCCCATCCGTTACTTCTTTCCGGTAGACCCCGAGACTGCCGGCAACCCCCAGTTCGACTACGGTGTTGACGACTCGTCCTTCTTGCCAGAGCAACCAG
>NC_041385.1:366742963-366749961 GCF_002162155.2 Triticum dicoccoides
GCCTATTCTTCTCTGTACTGCTTGCATTAGAGTAGTGTAGCATGTTACTGTTTCGATTAATCCTATTCTGTTGCATAGCCCGTCATTGTTGCTACATCCGTTGATACCTTACCTGCAATCCTAAATGCTTAGTATAGGATGCTAGTTTACCATTAGTGGCCCTACATTCTTGTCAGTCTGCCATGCATACTATCGGGCCGTGATCACTCGGGAGGTGGTCACGGGTATATACTATACATACATATACTATACAGTTGGCGACTAAAGTCGGGTCAGCTCGTTGAGTACCCGCAAGTGATTCCGATGTGGGGGCTGGAAGGACAGGTGGCTCCATCCCGGTAGAGGTGGGCCTGGGTTCCTGACGGCCCCCAATTGTTACTTTATGGCGGAGCGACAGGGCAGGTTGAGACCACCTAGGCGAGAGGTGGGCCTGGCCCTGGTCGGCGTCCGCGGTTACTTCAAAATAACACGCTTAACGAGATCTTGGTATTTGATCTGAGTCTGGCCACTGGCCTATACGCACTAACCAACTACGCGGGAAAGATATGGGCACTCGACGTCGTGGTATCAGCCGAAGCCTTCGTGACGTCGGCGACTGAGCGGCGCGCGCCGGATTGGACCGTAAGCCTGCTCTTGTATTAAGGGGGCTAGGTCTGCTTCCGGCCGCCCACGCAACGTGCAGGTGTGCAATGGCCGATGGGCCCAGACCCCTGCGCGCATAGGATTTAGACCGGCGTGCTGACCTCTCTGTTGTGCCTAGGTGGGGCTGCGACGTGTTGATCTTCCGAGGCCGGGCAAATGACCCAGGAAAGTGTGTCCGGCCAAATGGGATCGAGCGTGTTGGGTAATGTGGTGCACCCCTGCAGGGAAGTTTATCTATTCGAATAGCCGTGTCCCTCGGTAAAAGGACGACCCGGAGTTGTACCTTGACCCTATGACAACTAGAACTAGATACTTAATAAAACACACCCAGACAAGTTCCAGAGACATCCCGGTGATCGCTTTCCCACAGGGCGACGAGGGGAGGATTGCCGGGTAGGATTATGCTATGCGATGCTACTTGGAGGACTTCAATCTACTCTCTTCTACATGCTGCAAGATGGAGGCTGCCAGAAGCATAGTCTTCGATAGAACTAGCTATCCCCCTCTTATTCTGGCATTCTGCAGTCCAGTCCACCGATATTGCCTCTTTACACATATACCCATGCATATGTAGTGTAGATCCTTGCTTGCGAGTACTTTGGATGAGTACTCACCGTTGCTTTTCTCCCCCCTTTTCCCCCCTTTCTTTTCTTCCTGGTTGTCGCAACCAGATGCTGGAGCCCAGGAGCCAGATGCCACCGTCGACGACGACTCCTACTACACTGGAGGTGCCTACTACTACGTGCAGGCCACTGACGACGACCAGGAGTAGTTAGGAGGATCCCAGGCAGGAGGCCTGCGCCTCTTTCGATCTGTATCCCAGTTTGTGCTAGCCATCTTATGGCAACTTGTTTAACTTATGTCTGTACTTAGATATTGTTGCTTCCGCTGACTCGTCTATGATCGAGCACTTGTATTCGAGCCCCTGATCTTGATCGTACACGTTTGCGTGTATGATTAGTGTACGATTGAATCGGGGGCGTCACAAAGCACCAGCAGGTAGGGGCTTGCATTAATTAATCATTTATGTTCTGGTCTTCTTGATGACACCAAATTGTAGTTATCATAGTAAGAGCATGTACAATTTGCAAGTGCTTAGAGAGGTGCTTAGCAAACTAAGCCGATTTTTGTCATGTGGGATGGCATTCGTGCTTATTTTGAAGCATGAGCGCTTGATAGACACAGGTGCTTAGGTATTTAATTAGCACAAAATTCATATATAAATCAGCTTTTGGGAAGGGGAGCCTTGGCACAGTGGTAAAGCTGCTGCCTTGTGACCATGAGGTCATGGATTCAAGTCCTGGAAACAGCCTCTTACAGAAATGTAGGGAAAGGCTGCGTACAATAGACCCAAAGTGGTCGGACCCTTCCCCGGACCCTGCGCAAGCAGGAGCTACATGCACCGGGCTGCCCTTTTTAATCCGCTTTTGCCTTAAGTGCCCGAGGCTTGCCAATGGTAGGGGGCTTGCATTGGAGTAGATAAAATTTACGTAAGTGCTTCATGATGTGGCTAGATACTCTCCCTTTAAACACTCGCGCATAAGTACCTTGCACCATGCATGCCCTAGGGTTCACCCGATTGATGGGTAATTGAATTTATTCTTGCATGAGAAAAGCTAGTATTTCATTTATTTTTCCAAGACTTTAAATCGCATGTTATTGATCTTTCTAATGGATAAATCAAAATCCCACATAATCAACTATTTAGGCCGATACTAAAAGCAATAGGGCTCAGATATAAATGCATGTGCAAACAGAGGACTGGAAACACAGAGGAAATTAGATCATATTACCGAGAACGTGCAAGAGCACATCCTATCATACAAAGAAACAACAACAAAGCCTTTAGTCCCAAACAAGTTGGGGTAGGCTAGAACTGAAACCCATAAGATCTCGCAAACAACTCATGGTTCTGGCAGATGGATAGCTGCTTCCACGCACCCCTGTCCATGGCTAGTTCATATCATATGGAGAAAAGCAAAACAAATTTACAAGAGTCCAGTCACGACAGGCTTTTCATCTTAAGGGAAAGGAAACAACCGAGGACCAAACCTAGCAGTACACACCCTCAAGCCTATTCCTCATGGTAGTTCATGCAACCAACGGCGATGGGTGTGAACCCAGAGCTTAGACTTCTATGGAAAGGAACCATTTGATTTCATAGTAATGCTATGGTGTTCTTATGGTTAGTTTGGAGTGCAGAATTGGAAATGGAAAACAGAATTTAGCAACTAACGCCAATTTCATGGAAACGAAACTTATAGATGAATTTCAAGTGTTGGATCACAATCCATTCAGCCAAAGCCCCTTAAACCCTATGTATGTTTCACAAGATTGAAAGGGCAATTGATACCATGAAAATAAAGTAATGAGAACATTGACAATAGTGCAGTACTACCTTTGATCTGCATTTGTTCATAGTATCAATAAATTCATTTCTTCCAATACCAGTCAGCCTTAGGGCATCAGCAGCAGTGAAGTTTGGAATACTATCATATGGTTGTTCTGCAATGTAATTACACATGTAAGAAATATACATAAATATTGTTGATGAATAAAGCAAGTAAAATCCCATCAGTTGTGATATTTCATCTCATATTTCACCGTGGCTCCAAACTATTATTGGGATAAGCAGTAAGAACACAACGTCCCAATGCTGGGAAGTGGGATGCTGATGCACATTTTTTTTTTCAGAAAAGGCAAAGCTTGTGTTTCTATCCATTGGTAGAAGAAAGATTTACAACCATACAAGCCCAAGACTAGGCCAAAACAAACAAGCACTCAAGAAAAGACTACGACAGCGGCTGCTAGACAGACACAACAACAGACACCACCAAACAAACCCCAGCCTAGAAGCCATCCACACAAACACACAGCACGGAAACCCCGCCACAGGAAGCGACAATCCAACTCTGAGAAGAGGGCAAAGTTGGGCCTCTCCCGCTTTGGAGAGAAGACACATGGCGTCGTGGACCACCGGTCTCACACACCGCTAGTGCCGAGGCCACCACACCTCACCGCATCCCTTGATCCTTGTCCATCGCAAGATACTCCAACATCCGTTAGTCAAAACCCCTCGAGAACCCCAGGCTTGGCCCCTGCTAAGGCGTCAGGCAAGGAGATCTCTAAGTAAGCACCCTCGTTCAAAAAGGATGTTGCTTTCACCAGAGCTCCAAGGGATTCTTGCTCCCTTGGTGGTTCCTCGATCCCAAGACCGCACTTGGGCAGAGCGACCACCGGTGGGGAGGACAACGCCCCGGGAGTTGGGGCCACGGCTGTAATGTTTAGGCTTGGCTGCTAATCAAAAACCTTCGTGCGGCCTTCGAGAAGAGCCAACCAAAACAAAGGAGCCAAAGAAACTCACATGTCGGATCTAGGAATCCAGTTCACCAGCCTAGCCCACCTAGCGGCTGAAGGCGACAATCGAACAAAGCTGCCGAAGGGACGCCACCACTTCACTTTGATCGCCAAAGAACACGAACGTGGCTCCCCACCAGCCAAGGGACCAAGAAAGGGGCCCCTTCCATTCCCACTGGCCATCAAAGAGAGCCCGAGGAGTCTGGACAAAGAGGAAACGAACAAAGCATAAAGGAGGCGCCTGTTAAAGACGGAGCACGAAGAAGGTTTGGTGCAGCGGCAAACGAAAGGTCGAGTGACACGTCCCCTGCTACCTTATATGACAACCCATAGTTAGCGGATTCGGGGTTCGCTCCATTCATGATTCGGGTTCGGGATTCGCGATTCGGTAGTGCCTAAGAATCGAGTTCGGTGGGGGGTATACAGCTCTAGTTCATGAATCGGGTGACTGGTTCGTGAATTCGATGATTCCGATTCAGGAATAAGAGGACTCCGATTCGTGAATAGTATTTTCACAAAGAACGGAAGGAAGTTCTGCAAAAAAAAAAAGGAAGTTGAATAGTTAAAAACCAGATAATGGACTTGGAAAATGCCATTGCATTGTTGACTCTTCGCCCATAGAAAGCTCTTAATGAGTGCTCTAATCAATGGCACAAATATCAAAATCTGATTAGAAGATGAATAGAGAGAAAGTTCCCACCATAGATTTCGCTTGGAGGACGTACTGGTTAGTCGCATTCAAACTAGATTCATTCTTCTAAAAAAAATCCAAACTAGACTCATTGTCTTCTGCAGGAAGCCCGAGCTATTCCCCAACTCCACCACGTGAGTTCTCCAAATCCAGATAGCCAGCAAAGTAGAGAGACACAACGCCTTACCAATGATGGAGGTGATGTGCGCGCAAAAAAGAAGGTGCTGCTCGACTGAAGTGATGCGGAAGATGAATGTTCACTTTAATGTGTAAACTTGAAAAGTACGCTGAACTGGTTCTAAAACATGGCATGGAGGGGAAAATGGTGGAGGCCGCGTTCTTCTTCAACGACCAAAAATGGTGGACTCCTCCAAGCTTCGGGCCACCGTTCGCGTCTTCTTCAATAACCTAGGCTACGACCACAAGATCGCACCCGAGCCGCCCAACCATGTGGGATGCCCTCGCTACTTGGATGATGGCCACTATGAGGGCGGCACAGGAGGGTATGATGACTATCACAGTCAGCGCCACTGCCACTCGCACCACTCCGACTTGGACGACAATGAGACCTCAGACCGCAGCTGCTCCCCCTCACACGAGCCTTCGGATCCGGCCTTTGGGCCGCGGTGGCAGGATGGTTAGGCGGACCCGTGATGCGCTGCCAGTCCACCCACCCGTCTCCAGTCCCATCCGCCGGTCCGATGGACCCAGTGCTCTCCCCTGCCAGCGGTGGTTCCCCGTTGCTCTCGACAGAGGAGAGTGGCACATCCAGTGTCGGACTGCTCGTCACTCCGGCCTCCTCCTTGCGCTCCCCTCCCGACGCTCTCGCCATCAACGTCTCCACCACCACTAAAGACCCCGTCACCCGGCCCACCTTGGTGCCCTCCTCCTGACCTGGCGGCCACCCACCCCGAGCTCAATGCAACGCTGCCATCCCCGGCCGTGCCTTCGCCCATGAAGCAGCTAGGGCAAGAGCCGCCTCCCCCCGTTGTGCATCCGACCACGGAGCAGCCCGGGCAGGTTCCCCTCTGCTGCGCCTCCTGCACACCGCCTCTCCTGGGCACTCTGTGCCTTCCACCCCCTAGGGTGTTGGGGCCTGCACCTTGCGTCGCCCAGGCTTTGACCGCGGCGGCCCCGGGCACCCCGACAACCACATCTATGGCGGCGGCCTCAGTGGTGACCACTCCAATGGCCTCCCAACCCCGCCCACCGCGGACCGCGGCCTACTCCAGGAGGGCCAGGCCCGTGCCGACTCCGGTAACGGCCTCTACTCGTAGATCTCGTCTTGACCCGGCCAGACCGATGGACAGCCTGGCTCCGTCCATCCCCGAGTGGGCAGAGATCCGAGCGGCGATTCGAAACCTCAAGTTGGGTACTACAGACATTCCTGCTAGTTCGTCCAGTTGCTCATTCTCTACTCTAGAATCCGCTCCACTTGGTCATCTGGCAGACTCGGCAATCGTCTTTAGGGGGGAATTAGGTCGCTCCTTAGTTCAGATTGAGGCGATTTGCGCTCGCGAGATCCTAGATGGGAGGCTGACCGAGACTCGCGCTCGCCTTCTCCATGCTTCTACCTCCGAGACATCCACCCCTCCCCAAACCCAGTGGGTGGAATTACCTCGACGGAGGTGGTGAAAGTTCGCGGCCGCACACGCTCCCGCACCGCAGCCTTATGTGAACAGAGTGCCTCCCTCATTCTAGGGTCAAGCAGCCCCCCAATGGCTCCTTGATGCGGGCCCTCTTCTAGAACATTCGCGGCTTCGGCCAAGATGGTCGCCGCCGCCAACTCATCGAGTACATGCGTGACGAAAGGATCGACATCGTGGCCATTCAGGAACTATGCGAACAAACTTTGCCCTTCCAGAACTAGAACGGCCAAGCTCCCACCTGTTTGCCTGGCACTAGTTCCCTTCTAGTGGGAGCACCAGCCATTCGGGTGCCATCCTTTTAGGCGTGAAGGATGCCACCTTTGAGGTGGGTAGCATGGGTAAGGACTTTTTTTGTTAGCATGGAGATTTTCGAGCAGGCTCTCAACTTCAAATGGGAGATTGTCATAGTCTACGGCCCCACCAACTATTGTCGATCAGCGGCCTTCCTCGACGAGCTTTAGAGGAAAGTCTCGGCTGCCCAATTGCTGGTGGTGGTTGGGGGCGACTTCAACCTCATCCGATCCGTCGAGGACAAAAGTGTTAGAGAATAGCAACATATATGATTAGGAGGCCAAAGCCAGCATATATACACATACATGAGGATGCCAAAAGACTACAAAAGGATGGCAAGAGACTAGAATGCAAAAGGCCAAAAGACA
>NC_041385.1:366750140-366758162 GCF_002162155.2 Triticum dicoccoides
ATGGTGGATCCACAACACTGAGTTTGGAGAGGTGAAATCCATGTTGCATCAACATACTGAAGAGCAACAACATGATCCTGCTCAGCAGCTCGCACATAAGAAGCATCAACACCAATATGTTTGGTAAGCTCATGCTTCACGAGGTCCCGCGCAATACTGATAGCACCTGTGTTGTCCGACAGGAGGGTGGTAGGTTAACAGAAACACCAAAATCCTCCAGTAACCATCATAACCAAGTCACCTCTGCCGTCAGAAGAGCCATAGCTCGCAACTCGGCCTCTACACTCGAACGGGAAACTGCAGTCTGTTTCTTCATCTTCCAGGAAATGAGGGAACCACCAAGGAAGACACAGTAGGCAGAAAGTGAACGACGATTCGTAGGATCACTAGCCCACGTAGCATCCGAATAGGCCTGGAGCTGTAACGAGCTAGAACGGGGAAAGAAGAGACGATGAGAGATCGTGCCACGAAGATATCGTAGAACACGAAGAAGGTGACTATAGTGAACTGAAGTGGGAGCAGAAACAAACTAACTCGGAATATTGGACGGGATAGGAGATATCCGGACGAGTGACAGCAAGATACACAAGACTCCCAACAAGATGACGATAATGTGTCAGATCAGACAAGGGCTCACCATCAGAAGCACGAAGGTGAACATTGAGCTCCATAGGAGTCTCAACAGTGCGCTCATCACTAAGAGCCGCACGAGTAAGAAGATCCTGGATATACTTTTCTTGGGAAATAAAAAATCCATCAGAGGTGGAGGAAACCTCAATCCCAAGAAAGTAACAAAGAGGACCAAGATCAGACATAAGAAACTGCTCAGCCTTGACAAAGGCAATGTACTCAGAATCGTCGCCAGTGATGATCATGTCATCAACATATAGAAGAAGAGTGTGGCCACGAGCATAAAGGTGGACAAACAACGCTGGATCGTGATCACTTGGCGAAAAGCCAGCAGCAGGGATCACAGAGGCAAAACGCTCAAACGAGGAGCGAGGGCCTTGCTTAAGGCCATAGAGAGAGCGACGAAGACGGCAAACCATGCCGTCGGGAACTGAATACCCAGGTAGTGGTTGCATACAAAACCTCCTCACGCAACTCACCATTAAGAAAGGCATTTTTAACATCAAGCTGGGACACAGTCCAGTGGCGAACAGAGGCCACAGCGAGAAATGTGCGGACAGTGGTCATATGGGCCACAGGAGCAAAAGTCTCATCATAATCACGACCATGCTCCTGCTGAAATCCACGAGCAACAAAACGAGCTTTATAACGCTCAAGAGAACCATCAGAGCGAGTCTTAATCTTATAGACCCACTTGCAAGTGATGGGCCGTTCCTGGTCAAGAAAAACAAGTGACAGGGCGAACACGGGGAGGAAGAGAAACCAGATCCCATGTGCCTTGCGCTCAAGTGCGGCAATCTCCTCTGCCATCGCCAACTGCCATTCAGGATGAACAACAGCATCACGATAAGAGGTAGGCTTACAACCGAAAGGCCATAATGGCTAGGAGAATAGCGGTCAGGAGTATAGGGCAAGGCCGAGCTCGAAGACCATAAGTCGGCTGGGATGAGGAAGACGGCGCACCAGAAGTAGATGGCACCTCAATAGATATAACACGTCGACGACGGGTATAATGGAAAGGAAAGGACGAAAAAGGTGGAATCACTGGAGATAGAGACGAGGAATGTATCGGTGATGAAGGTGGAGAAGGGGAAGGTATCAGTGATGAAGGTGGAGAGTCATGCGATGAGGTAGGAGAAGAAACCGTAGGAGAGGACAGCGTCGGATCCGCAACAGCGGGATGAGGAGTAGGAATACTAGGCACAGAGGGAGGTGTATCTCGAAACATAAGAAAAGAGATGTCCTGCGTGGAAAAGGCCGAGGAGGATGGACGCGGGTAGAAGGGACGAGATTCGTCACAGGTCACATCCCGGGAAATACGCATCCGGCGACCGACAGGATCCCAACACCAATAGCCCTTATGCTCATCACTGTATCCAGGAAAGACACGCTCAATAGACTGAGCGGTTAGTTTGGTGCGTTCACGAGGGGCAAGCAAAACATAGCAAACGCAACCAAACAAACGGAGCGTTGAATAATCACGAGAACGACCAGAAAGACGCTCGAGAGGAATACCACCCTGTAGAGCAGCAGAGCAGCAGATGGCTGAATGTTGATGAGGTAGGTGGAAGTGGTAATAGCCTCAGCCCAAAAGTGGGCCTCGGCCTGGCCCATGAATGGTAGGCCGACGTTGTGAGTACCCCCTAATCCAGGACACCATCAGACGGGGCTCCGAGTGCCCAGCACAGTCCACAGCCCCACTCGCGAGCCTGAACAGCAGGAGCACCACAGCTCCACAAGCAACAATCTTGCAGCCACCCGCGTCCACCAGGCCATGCTAGGTTAGGTATGTTGGCTAACAAGAGGGGGGAGAGCTATTGCTTTCTACCACCCAAGCGCAACCACCCGCGTCCATGGAGTGAAGCCAAGTCGTTGCGAACGCACCACCCAAGCGCAACCACCGTGAGCACCTGCGCGCAGCCGAGATCCATGTAGGGAGGCGCCCAAGACCGGATGACAGGGGAGGAGAGTTCAACAAACAGCCATTGGCAACCGGCATGTTGTACACTAGGACGTATGTGAAATTTACTAAAATTTTCTTCTACTATCATTAGTGGGTGATGATAGCTGGACATGCTCCAAGTGCATGAGACGCCCATGATAAAGCAAGAGGTGGAAAACCAAAAAAAAATTGTGGGGGTTGAGGGGGGGGAGGGGTGAAGGCTGGCACACACCTATCATTACATTTCCCTGTTCTACAAAACTGAACAGATGAAAAACAATTGAATCAACCTGGGATACCAGCAGATTTCAAAGGATGCCTCCATTATTACTTTATAAATGTGGAAATTTTCCAGCAGAAAATAATTAAAACTGATCTGTATGACTGCAGCACAAGATAGAATTCTTTGAAAGAATCTTGCTGTTAACAACAGATTACCGTTCTTCATAGTTTCGAACAGGATGTCACAGTAATATCTGAATGGTGAGATCCTCAATACTCGGCATATATAGTCTGCAAGATGGTATGGGTATAACTGCAAAACATTATGTATGAAGTGAGATATTTGAGCTTTTCAGGTGAACTATTTACCATAGGAGAGTCATTCTTTGTAACAAGCTGGGTTGGGTTAGACTGGTTTCTGTTACATAAACAAAAATGACAGTTCCATGCAAAATGTAATTCCAAGTGCTGTTTCATCTTTTCAAGATAAGAGAATGTTGAATCATACCATATACCCAACAACCATCAGAACACATCAACAAAAGAGCAACATGAGCTTGCAGAAGCAATTACAGAAAAATAATAGAAACTGTAACTGGCAAGATAGTATGAAAACAAGGTATCTAAAATCAAAGAGTAAATTCCACATTTTACCCGTTTGATGTTTACCTCATTTAAAGTTCTCTGACACATTTTACCCCGAAGTTGTTACATTGTGTCAAGTTCAACCCAGTATAATAATTTGCGCCATTTTGGAGCGGCTAGGTCCACTTGTCAGGCTGACATGGCTGGTGACTAGCATTCCAACTAGGAAGCGTAAACCAGTTGGGAGTGTACTACCTACCCACACAACCTGACCGCCTTACCAGCAGCCCATGTGGAGTAACCAGCGAGTGCTGCCGGCGAGCTTTATCGCGTGTTGCCGCTCCTACTTGCCACTGTTTGCTCATCTCTAGCCCACCATGTAGTCTCACAGAGTGAATCTGGCTTGACCATACCACCAAACAGGTGCAGTCTACTGGGCTAAGGTGGGTCTGCGGATTGTGCTGGTGGGCAAGGAAGCAGGTCTGGTCGTGTGGATAGGGAAGACGCACCGAGCTGGTTTGCGCTTTTGAGTTGGGATCCAATTCACTAGCCATGTCATCCAGAGATGTGGGCCTAACTGGTCAAAATCAGAGAAAATTCATTAAATTGGAAAAACTTGACACGACGTAACAGCTACGGGTCAAATGTGACAGCAAAATCCAAATGGGTTAAACACCGTCATATTCCTCAAAAGTTCAAAAAAAACCTTACTGTCCTAATTTTGGTCACAAACTTAATAGTGTGCGCAGGACAGGTCAAGGTGACACCTGGGATAATCTCACTTGCCCAGGGGCCGATGTATCACATTCTATGTGTGGGTCTCTTGGAATTTTGCAAAACATCCCACTGAACCTAGCCATAGCATTTTCTTCCTCCACTCTGTTCACCTTTATGTTGCATTCTTGTGATTTGTCTTCTCTGACAAAGTGAACATGGAGACAAACAGGCTGGCCTGAGAGATAGAGAACATTCTGCTGCGGCGGCCAAGAATCGGCAGCTGATGGAGGTGAATGCTTTGTTCTCCCAAAAAGAGAACATATTTATGGGGACAATGCAAAACTGACTCATTGCCGCCCTATATCTGCAGCCTCGGCTACACAACACCATGACATGTTGATAGGCACGCACGACACAGTGCAATGCAAGTGATTAGATGCTGCCCTTGTTCGGCATGATCTCGTGTATTTTTCCAACCTCTTGCATCACACTGTTAGACTTGGTGTGAGAAAAGGCATCAAATGAAGTTGGTGATGCATGCGTCTCGCAGTTGGTGAACAAAAAGGCAGCCACCTTTGACGATTGTCCACCACCATCAGTACTAAACCGGTAAACCGTCCGGGGAAGATTGACGGTGCAGAAGATGAGAAGTTAGAGGAAAGGTGCAGCGATCAGGAGGGGGGCGGTAGGGAAAAAAGATAGTGTGGCATGTCCAGCGGGTAGTGATTTTAAATGTCAGGAGGCCTGAGGCCTGAGCGTGGCACTTGACACTCAGGGTGGCACCTAATTGATCAGGACTGCACCCTTATGGGACCGAAATGAAGATTTGTGAAGTTCTGTGACTTGGTTGCACCCAGCACAAAAGATGTTGTATTCGCACTGTATTTTACTCATAACAGGTTAAAGAAAAGGGTATAGTAATGCGCTAGTGAATGTTTATAAAGAGAGGATTGAAATTTTCCCTCAACAAGTGCCCAACCTTATGCAAAAAAATTATTCTAAAATGTTATCAGGAAAATGGGAGGTATTAGAAACGTACTGCAAGATTGCGCCGGAGATAGCGCATCATTTCTTCATAGTATTCCCCTTCCCTGTAAACTCGACGGGCAAAGCAGGTATTCCATTGTAATCGTTTTCGGATGCAATAATCGACAATCCTGCCACAAAATTAACAACACAAGATTACTCCTGAAAATTTAACTCTATATCAAGAACGGGAATCAAGATACGAAGTACTACAAGGGAGTTCTTTGGGAAGGCCTCTTATGAAGGAACCTACAATGATATTTGTAAGACACGAAGTATTGGTACAAAGGTACCTTATTAGAACACCAACCCTTAACTAGAAGGCTCCCTCCTTTACACCCACTCCACAAACATCAATATTTTTATGTGCCAAGTCATGAAGAATGGATTGCACTCCAGCCTCCAAAACCAGCGTACCTCCGCTGACCATGAAGAGTTGTTTGATTTCTCTTTGTTGTTGCAGGATTGTCGTCTCTCGGATGCCCCACCACAACAGCGTATACCTGAGGTAACGCAGGTTCTGAACCCGTCACACCCGCCTGACGAGAACAGGCACAAGCGCCCCTGGATGCCGAAAATGGAGTTCCCCAGATTTGAGGAAGGGTTTCATATTTGGTCACGCATATTTCTTTTGTACCAAATTCCAGAGGCGCTCAAATTGATGTCTGCATCTCTGCACTTGCATGGTAATGCAGCACAATGGTTTCAGGCGTCCCCTCAGTTCAGTGCTGCTATTTTACAGAAATTTTATATGAATGTGCACAGAACTTGTATGCGAGATTTGCTTGTGCTGAAGCAACAGGGACCAGTGGGGTATTGAAGTCAGTTTAACCAATTGGTGTACCAGGTTAGACTGTATGAGGGTGTAGTTAGTGAGACTATGTTAGAGCAACTCTAGCAGACCCCGCATCCCGCCGGCCCGCAAAACTCGTTTGCAGTTCGCGCAAAACCACTTTTGTGGGCCGGCGCGGGCTGGCACAGATGCAGACCCCCCAAACGGATCCGTAAAAAAGTATATTCGCGGAATATGCTTTTTTACGGGTCGGCTTCTGCGGGTTCTGCTCGGGCACCACCACGAAGACCCGCAAACAGAAAAACTGCAAATCTCGCATTTGACATAGGGTTTGGCAAAAAGTTCAAATTCAAACGACATAAACAGTTTGCGCGCAAATAAAAGCGAAGTTCATTACGCAAAAGAGGGCATGCAAAAGGTTTGCGCCCATGTCCGGCATCATCTTGGAGGTCGATCTTCACTCCGCGCCATGGAGTCCATATTGAAGTTCATCGGCGCCACCGAATCCACCTTCGTCGCTTGTTCCAACTCCCGCACCGAAATCATCCACATTGCCACCATATGGAGCAGAGAAAACATCACCAGAACTGGAACACGGACCGGCCGAGGCTACCATTCTCCTCTTCAAGATCTCTCTCCTTGCCATATCATGCCATGTTTTGGTGAGGTCGTCCATGTCATTGCGGTTCATTGACATGATCTTGTTCTCTTCGGCAAGCAACAATGACATCGATTTGTTTTCAGAGGCGTGTGCTTTTCTCTCCTCAATGGCAGCTTTGCGGAGCCCCTCTTCCTTGAGCATTTGCCATTTTTCTTGCTTCTCTTTTGCCTTCTTCTTGGCCAACTCTTTCTAGATCTCCAACGACTTCAACAACATCAACTCGTTTGATTGCACCATGGCATCAATCTTCTCCCTCAAGCTCGATGCTTCTTGCTCTCTCTTGATCTTCTCTCTAGTCTTCTTGTCGCCATCGGGCTTGTGCAAATTTCTTGGGCCATCATCATCTTCATCTTCATCCATGTTTGCAAGTGAGCCTCTCTTTGGTGGGGATTCTCTGTCGATCAACTTCCACTTATCGCACTTTTGGAGCAACTCCCAACAATGCTCTAATTTGAAGAATCTGCCTTCCGAAGCTTCCATGGCCTTGTATCTATGTTGAGCAATCTTGTCCTACAAAATGTGAACAAAGTGATGCAATCATTTCCCATGATATATTATGATGATGCACAACTTGAACAAAGGAAAAACAAACTCACATAATCGGACTCCACGGTGCCACTTGGAGGTGCATTGCGTACTTGCTCCAAGCAAGCTGCCCAACGGCTGCACATAGGCTTGATATTCTCCCAACGCCCTTGAAGCGACCGAAATGTGCGTGGAGTCCTATTGGGATACTTTTTCATAATGCGGAAGTACTGATCTTCGATCCTTTGCCAATATCTCTTGGCGGTTTGAGAAACACCCGTGCATGGATCAAGAGACACCGCACTCCATGCTTGGATCAAAGCTTGATCTTCCAAGATCGTGTAGTTCTTCGATCTTTGGCTCTTCCCACTCTTTGATTGCGATTCCTCAAACGCGTCCGCTTCGATCTCCTCCAATTCGTCCGCACAACCATGATCATCCACGCCGCCGTCCGTTTCATTGTAGTCGAATGGTTCGAAAGGGGCTTGATCAATGTCAACCGCGTTCGTGTCCAACAAGTTCACGAACTCGGTTGTTGCATTGTTCGAACCACCGCTATAGCGAACGATAACAAGTCACGAGCTATCGACACTAATGGCGAAAATGAAAGGGAATCGCTAGACCGAAGAGGCATACCTTGCAGCCATTTCGTCGAACACCTCGCTCGCGGGGGGAGCGGCACCGTTGAACGGCATCGCCGGAGCACCTCCTTGCGGGGGGATGGAGTGAGAGGTTGAAGGTGGCTTCCTTTTAGCCGGAACCTTCCTCCGCTTTACGCCCGCGGTCTTGCTGGCATTCTCCGCCGGCGGCCGAGATCGCACTGCGGCGTTGGCGCCCAGAGCGCGGGCCGTCGCGGCAGGGGCAGCCGGATTCCCGCCCTGCACGACCACGTTGCCCTGCCGCTTGCGGGCCGGCGCGGCG
>NC_041385.1:366758759-366761998 GCF_002162155.2 Triticum dicoccoides
GACGAGATCCGCCCGAGGGGAAGGAGCATGCGCGACCTCGACCGTGAACGGGGACAGCACAGGGTCGTCCATGGCGGCGAGGAACGGCCGGGAAGGAGGAACCGGAGCTTGCGGAGGGGGGGGGCAATGGTGGCGGAGGGTGCGGGGAGCGGGAAAGGGCGCGCGGAAATGTCCCTCCCGCCAAATCTCGCGCCGGATAGGGGTTCAGCTCGGGTCGGCCTCCCAGCCCATGAAGATAGAGGTTGGGGGAGAAGATTTGCCGCGCCCCGCAAAAAAAATTGCGGGCCGGGGCGGGATGCGGGGTCTGATCGTGCGGATTTTCTGGGCCCGACCCGCAATTTGGCGGTTATTTTGCGGGCCGGGGCGGGATGCGGGGTCTGCTAGAGTTGCTCTTAGTCACTCATTTCATTCTGGACCTGAAAGAAGAAATTAGACATGCAGTTGAGCTCCAGTGCGGTGGAGCGAAGGAGGCGGCTCGGCTGCAGTTGTATTTATAGGAGGAGGGTTAGGCGCGGCTGTGAGTGTTTGTGTTTTGCACGGAAGTCATGACGACGTATTGTTGGGCTATTGAAATCAATCATGCATGAGTCACAATCGGACACGGCTGATAAGGAAAACCAGATCTTTGAATTTTTCCGGTACTTATCGTGACGGACGAAAATATTGGAACAGGAAACAGATATCAAGAATATGTTCCCTTCTTTGACACAAAGGTACGTGAGACAAGTAGTTTTGTGCATACCGCTTGAGGTTGCGTCCTGGGTTCAAATCCTAGAGACAGGCATTTATTTTTCTAAGCCAGATTGCCGCCACACTGGCAAGCTGACGCAGAGACCCAACGTGGCCCATTAACAGAGTGCGCAAGCAGCGCAGCATGGAGGGGTTGGCCCATGCTTTTCTAAACTGCTATTGTCGCTGCACTAGCGGACAGGCCGACGCAAAGGGCCAACATGGCCCATCAACAAAGTGCGCAAGCCAGCGAGCAGAGCAGTGTGGAGGAGGCGGGCAGCCAGCCCAAGGGCGGTGTGCGATGTTGAAGTGTATATGTAGATTGCCTAGCCCTTTCCATCAGTTCCCTAGTGCATGAAGCTTAACATGGTATCAGGGCTTAAGGTCTTGAGTTCAAGTCCTGGCTTCCGTAATTTATCCAAAAACTGTTGTTGCCTCCCTCTGTGATCACATATAGACCTCTTGAGCTATACCTCTGAGTCTATTCATGTTAGGAGCTAGGGTTCTGCCGGTTCTAGGGCGGAGATTGTAGGGGAAGGATGGAGGAGGACAAGGGCGAGGGCGCAGCGGCCGGCGGCTGGGCTCCGTCCCTGCGCGGTGGAGGCGGCGGCAGCTGTGGCAGGAAGGAGATGGCGCAGGGGAGGAGGCTAGGGTTAGGTCTCCCAGCTCCCTAAGGAAGCCGAGCAATTATGATTGCTTCTTGCTTATTCTCAAAACAGGTTCTTACATGAGTTTATATAATCCTCCTAATCATAAAATTGGGCTAAGCCTCTAACACGATGAGATAACTAGGCCAGGCCCCTAACTGCCGGGGCTGTAATATATGCCGCTCATAACATTTCTCCCCGCCTGCACAAACAGCTCGTCCTCGAGCTGGAAGACGGGGAAGCGCTTGTGGAACTCCTCGAGTGATCAACCGTCGCCTAACACCTCCGCGGCAGCTTGGGCGGGCAGGTCGCCGAGGCCAGCGGCGGCGGCCTCAATGTAGTCTGCGGCCTCCAGGTAGAAGGGTCGCGGGCAGACGTGGCCAGGCACGTAGGGCTCGTCGCAGTTGAAGCACAACCCTTGGCGGCGACGCTTGAGTTGCTCGGCCGAGGTGAGCCGGCGGAACGGGCGCGTCACGGTCGCGGCGAGGGGTGCCGTGGAAACCTGAGCAGGCCGACCCTGCGCGGGAACGTCCGGCCCGGGTGGCGACCCAGCGGTCCGGGACGGTGATGCCTGCTGGATGGCCACCGCGCGGCACTCGAATGCGCGGGCGTAGTACATGGCCGTCTGGAGGTCCTGGGGTCCCCGTAGCTCCACGTCGACGCGGATATGATCCGGCAGACCGCCGACGAAGAGCTCGGCCCGCTGGCGAGCCGTTATGCCGGGCGCGTGGCACGCCAGGGCCTGAAAGCGGTCGGCGAAGTCCTGCACCGTGGAGGTGAAGTGGAGGCGGCCGAGTTCCGCCAGCCGGCTCCCGCGTATCGGCGGCCCGAAGCGAAGGAGGCATAGCTCACGAAAGCGCTCCCATGGGGGCATGCCGCCCTTGTCTTGCTCGAGGGCGTAGTACCACATCTGAGCGACGCCCCGAAGGTGATATGAGGCAAGCCAGGTGCGTTCTGACGCGAGCGTGCGTTGCCCCCGAAAGAATTGCTCACGCTGGTTGAGCCAGTTGAGGGGGTCCTCGGCGCCATCGTAGGTGGCGAAGTCGAGCTTGGCGAAGCGCGGCGGTGTTTGAGCATGAGCGCCATGAGCGTACGGCTCGGCGCTACGGGGCAACGAAGAGGATGGCTGTGACGCCCGGGTAATTAATCTACAGTAATCCCCGCTAATGATGCCACGTCACCTCGGTTACTGTGGATAAACTCGCGTTAGTTCGGAACCTAGTTCGAATTTCAAATTCAAAATCGAGCAAACAATAAAAAGTTTCAAATATTTAAAATTTAAATGTTCGGAGTGAACCAAATAATACATAGGTAATTATGGTGGAGAAACCAAACTTTGATAAAATGTTTAAAGGCCCTAAAACAATTAAAACAATAGTGAAAACAATTAAACAAATGCCTATTGAATTTATAAAATGCTAACGCTATTTTATTATGGGTTAAGAATTAATCTCGTAGTAGTTTATTGGTAATACAAATTAGGCACTAGTGGTAATTTTATAAAACTGAAAATAAAAGAAACTACAACTAAAAAGAGACAAGAAAATATATATAAAAAAAAGGAAAACAAAAAACAAGCAAACAAAAAAAAGGGAAAAGAAAACAGGACACCCCCCCTGCTGGGCCAAGTGGCCCAGCTGGCCTCAGCCTCCCGAACGGGCTGGCCCGCCCCACGGCCCAGCCGGCCGCCCCCTGGCCTATAGGCCACCCACACCCTAGAAACCCTAACCCCCACTCCCACTCGTCCCACTCCTCTCTCCCCCTCCCCACGACCGCACGTCCCTCTTCCCTTCCCCGATCCAGATCGGGATCGGGGGGGACGAACCTCCCCACGGCGCTCGGACCCTGTCGCCTCGTCCTCGC
>NC_041385.1:366762794-366850578 GCF_002162155.2 Triticum dicoccoides
CCCCTCCCGCACACCTCTTGCCTCGCTCCGGTGCCGCGCTCGTCGCGCCCCGGCCCGCGCTCACCGTGGCCTCGCCCGCGCCTTCCCGGTCCGGCGCCGTGGCCGCTGTTGCGCCCGCCGGCCACGCCCTGCCGTGGCCCGCCTCCCCTCTCGCCTGCAGCCGGCGCCCAGCCCGCCTCGCCGGTGCTGGCGCGCGCGCCTGCGGCGGCCGCCCGGGTTCGCCCGTTAGCGGGTGGCGACCGCACCCTGCACCCAACGCCCGCAAGGCCCCATGGGCCACTGACCACAGGGGCCCGCCCCCATAACGTTTTATTAAAAAAAAAAGAAGAAAAAGGGAAAAGGAATTTAGATAAATATAATTAATAAAAATAATAATGAATAAAATTAATTAATTAATTAAGTAAATAATTAATTTAATTAATCCTGATTAATTAAACCTAATGACTAATTAACCTAATTAACTACTGTTAATTAAACTTAATAACTAAGATAATTAGTTAACAGAGTATGACGAACGGGACCCACATGTCAGGTTGACCAAGTCAACCCTGATGACTGCTGACGTCAGCATGACATCATGCTGACGTCATAAATCCATTTTTTTGAATTAATTAATTAATTAGTTAAATTCCAGAAATTAATAAAATCTTTAGAAAATCATATCTTTTAATCCGTAACTCGGATTAAAATATTTTCAACATGAAAGTTGCTTAAAACGACAAGACGAATCCGGATACGCAGTCCGTTCGTCCGCCACACACCCCTGACCTATCGAACCCGCAACTTTCCCCCTCCGGCTCCTGTGCCCGAAAACGCGAAACACGGGGAATACTTTCCCGGATGTTTTCCCCCTTAACCGGTACCACCTCATACCACGTTAGGGCACACCTAGCACCGCTCATTGTCGCGTCACGCATCGTCATGTTTATGTTTGCATTGTATTCATTGTTTCTTCCCCCTCTTATCTCCGGTAGACTACGAGACCGACGCTGCTGCTGCCCAGTTCGACTACGGAGTTGACGACCCCTCCTTCTTGCCAGAGCAACCAGGCAAGCCCCCCCCCCCCTTGATCACCAGATATCGCCTATTCTACTCTATACTGCTTGCATTAGAGTAGTGTAGCATGTTACTGCTTTCCGTTGATCCTATTCTGATGCATAGCCTGACATTGTCGCTACATCTGTTGATACCTTACTTGCAATCCTAAATGCTTAGTATAGGATGCTAGTTTATCATCATTGGCCCTACATTCTTGTCAGTCTGCCTTGCTATACTATTGGGTCGTGATCACTCGGGAGGTGATCACGGGTATATACTATACATACATACATACTATACAGATGGTGACTAAAGTCGGGTCAGCTCGAAGAGTACCCGCGAGTGATTCACGGATTGGGGGCTGCAAGGACCTTTGTCCCGACGGCCCTCTGTGTGGATCTTTGTGGCGGAGCGACAGGGCAGGTTGGGACCGCCTAGGAGAGAGGTGGGCCTGGCCCTGTTCGGCGTTCGCGGATACTTAACACGCTTAACGAGATCTTGGTATTTGATCTGAGTTGGCTACGAGCCTATACGCACTAACCATCTATGTGGGAGTAGTTATGGGTATCCCGACGTCGTGGTATCAGCCGAAGCACTTCAGACGTCAGCGACGGAGCGGCGCGCGCCGAATTGGACTGGAACGCCACTAGGCTAGGTCTGCTTTCGGCCGCCCACGCAACGTGCAGGTGTGCTCAGGGCGATGGGCCCAGACCCCTGCGCGCTTAGGTTTAGACCGGCGTGCTGGCCTCTCTGTTTTGCCTAGGTGGGGCTGCGACGTGTTGATCTTCCGCGGCCGGGCATGACCCAGGAAAGTGTGTCCGGCCAAATGGGATCGAGCGTGTTGGGTAAGTTGGTGCACCCCTGCAGGGAAGTTAATCTATTCGAATAGCCGTGATCTTCGGTAACAGGACGACTTGGAGTTGTACCTTGACCTTATGACAACTAGAACCGGATACTTAATAAAACACACCCTTCCAAGTTCCACAGACAACCCGGTGATCGCTTTTCTACAGGGCGACGAGAGGAGGATCGCCGGGTAGGGTTATGCTATGCGATGCTGCTTGGAGATGCTGCTTGGAGATGCTACTTGGAGATGCTGCTTGGAGATGCTACTTGAAGATGCTACTTGGAGGACTTCAATCTACTCTCTCCTACATGCTGCAAGACGGAGGCTGCCAGAAGCATAGTCTTCGACAGGATTAGCTATCCCCCTTTTATTCTGGCATTCTGCAGTTCAGTCCACCGATATGGCCCTTTACACATATACCCATGCACATGTAGTGTAGCTCCTTGCTTGCGAGTACTTTGGATGAGTACTCACGGTTGCTTTCTCCCCCCTTTTTTCCCCTTTCCTTTCTTTCTGGTCGACGCAACCAGATGCTGGAGTCCAGGAGTCAGACGCCACCGTCGACGGCGACCCCTACTACACCGGAGGTGCCTACTACTACGTGCTGCCCGCTGACGACGACCAGGAGTAGTTTGGAGAATCCCAGGCAGGAGGCCTGCGCCTCTTTCGATCTGTATCCCAGTTTGTGCTAGCCTTCTTAAGGCAAACTTGTTTAACTTATGTCTGTACTCAGATATTGTTGCTTCCGCTGACTCGTCTATGATCGAGCACTTGTATTCGAGCCCTCGAGGCCCCTGGCTTGTATTATGATGCTTGTATGACTTATTTATGTTTTAGAGTTGTGTTGTGATATCTTCCCGTGAGTCCCTGATCTTGATCGTACACATTTGCGTGCATGATTAGTGTACGATTGAATCGGGGGCGTCACAATGGCGTCGGTCCGGTGTGCACAGGTGCCTGCTGGGAAGCGGTGGCCCATCGAATCCAGCGTGGAAACCCACGGCGCCGAAGGGCCCGCCGTACAGCAGGGAGGGCGCCGGCTGGTCCGCGGCCATGGTGTAGACTGGCGGCGGTGACGTCCCGGCCAACCACGCCGGAAGCTGTGACGGCGAGGGCGGCAACCGCACTTGCTGAATCGGCACGCCCGCCGGCGCGGTTGTAGTCAGCCCGGCCTGCGCGGCAGCTGCTGCTGCATGGAAACGGCAGAGGCGGCGGGCGCCGCGATGGCCGCAGCCGGCCATTGTGGCCAGAGCGGGACGGTGGAGGGGGCTGCAGCGGCCCAACCAGCGCCGCGGTGGCCCCTGGGTGCGGCGGCTGCCAGGGCGGTGGCGGCGGTAGTTGCAACTGTGGCTACAGCGGCCCGGCGAGCGCGGCGGAGACCGCCGGGGGCGGCGGCTGCCACGGCAACAGCATCGGTCGAGTGGCAATGGTTGGTACGCGGCTGGCGGCAGCCCGTAAGGCCCTGCCAAGGAGAGGCAGATCCCCTGGACGACTGTGACGAGATCGTTGAGGACGCCGATGATTTCCGCCGGGGAGTAGACCAGCGCCACGATGGAGGGGGGCGGCGACTGGCCGATGGAGGCACCGGCGTTGGAGCCCAGCGGCGCGGTGGAGAGGAGCAGCGGCGGCGCGGTGGTGGTGGGCAGCGGCGGATGGTTGGTGGTGAAGACATGGTCGAAACCGAGCTACCCGATACCAAGGTGTTAGGAGCTAGGGTTCTGCCGGTTCTAGGGCGGAGATTGTAGGGGAAGGATGGAGGAGGACAAGGGCGAGGGCGCAGCGGCCGGCGGCTGGGCTCCGTCCTTGCGCGGTGGAGGCGGCGGCGGCTGTGGCACGAAGGAGATGGCGCAGGGGAGGAGGAGGCTAGGGTTAGGTCTCCTGGCTCCCTAAGGAAGCCGAGCAATTATGATTGCTTCTTGCTTATTCTCAAAACAGGTTCTTACATGAGTTTATATAATCCTCCTAATGATATAATTGGGCTAAGCCCCTAACACGATAAGATAACTGGCCAGGCCCCTAACTGCCTGGGCTGTAATATATGCCGCTCATAACAATTCACGTGTTGACTTCGCGCATCATACGTGAGAGAGGGTGTTGAAGTGTACATGTAGATTGCCTAGCCCTTTCCATCAATAAGACATGGAGCAATAGAAGCAGTTTTCAAGAAAAACGGTCAGAAAAAATCATCAAAACATGAAACAATGGAGGTGAGGTGGGAGATGGAGTGCCAAGGAACAAAAGAAACATAAGATATCACTCTACATATTCTTGCATGATCTTATAACAATAAAATGACAAATAAATCATGGTGATTGCATATAGCATATTTATGCCCCATTACAACACACGGACAATAATTTTTTCCTTTATCTCTCCGGCGCAACATAACTCTTATGGGCCAAAAATACAAGGCAGTCCAAGCCAAAAAGGGAGGAAGAGAAAAAAGTAAAGGCATGTCTCATCCTATTACTCATTGCCTAGTCCACATGATCTTTTATGATTACATATAAATTTTGTCGCGATGTAGTACAAAACAATTGTCTTAATATTGTGGGTACCGCGTATGCTAGATTTTTAACGCAGATGGTGAGGTAATAAAGCTTTCATTTTCTAAAAGAATGAATATGTACGCTAGAACCTCGTCTTTCTTCGACATTTTTGATGAACTTATGAGTTTTTTCCGGAACGTGCATGAGAATTGCGCGTTCATGAATTAAGAGAGAAAGCAAGTTTAAGAATTACAAGAGGCCGGCCCTTAGGCTAGCCGAAACCCTTGTCAACCATCCACCACACACACCTAAGACAGACTACTCTCAGTCGCCCACGACTCCATGAATTACCCGCCTCTTCTGCTGCGCAAACTACCACACTTTCCACTCATCAGCGATGTGAGCTGTTATCCACTAGTGGTCAAGGAGATTTTGTCAAAAACACTCCAGCCCCTTTCCTTCCAGATGGAGTTTAGCACTAGGAGGATGTAAGAGTTCAGCTCCTTCCTTGCCGCCACGGTGGTGTTACTAGTCGTTGTCCACCAGTCCACCACCACGCCCTGTTGGGATGGGGTGAAGCTTTCCCAGCCCTTAACCCTCAACACCTCCAACCACACCGTGCGCGCCAAAGAGCATTCCACAAGCAAATGATCAAGAGTTTCAGGCTCTTGGAGACACATCGGGCAGCTCGGCTGGTGTGGTAGGCCCCTTGCGGCAAGGCGATCAGAGGTCCAGCCCCTATTCTTGACGACCAACCACGCGAAGAACTTCAATTGTGGCTGCGCCCAAGAGTTCCAAACTTCATTTGCTACAGGCATCTCAGTTAAGCCAAAGAAGAAAGCACGGTAGGCAGTCCTTGCCGAGTAGCACCCAAATTCCTCCGAATGCATCTGAATGTGTCTGGCTCGCCGTTCATGTGTTCGGCCTCCCTCTACACGCTACCCCACAGACCTGCAGAATTAATGATCATGGCAATTGTAAATTGCCCCACAAGCCATTGAGCATCACCCTCATGGATGCCGACATCGAAGAGATCCAATATCTCCACCTCACACCAGAACCGCTGTGGTCGAGCACCTCCAGGAGAAACGGCCAAGCAAGCGAGTCGAATGCCTTTGCCACGTCCAGTTTGAGAAACAACGACGGCACCTGCTTCCTGTGTAAAACCTTAACCGTCTGGTGGACCAAGGCGAAGTTGTCCTGAATACTTCTTCCTGAAGTAAAATGTACTCTGATTGCGCCCCACTAGACTGCCCAACTTTTTTGCAAGAAGGCCCGCAAGAATCTTTGTGATGATCTTTGCAAAACTATGAAGAAGGCTTATGGGCCAGTAATCGCCAATGTCCACCGCATCCTCCTTTGGTAGCAGGATGATTAGGGCTTCGTTAAGCAATTCAAAGTTGCGGTTATCCCCATGAAAGAACTGTTGCACTGCGGCCAGCACCTCCGCCTTGATGATATCACACATTACTTGGTAAAATTGTGTCGAAAACCCAACTGGCCCAGGGGCCTTGTCGGCCGGCAACGATTTGATGGCCTTCCAAACCTCCTTCGCCATGACAGGTTCGTCAAGCTCCGCAAGCTCCTCATGAGATAGATCCAACTCCGCCAAGTTAACCGTGTGCTTCCTCTCGGCCGTGCTTCCCAACAGCTGCACGAAGTGGCTGAAGGCGAGCTTTTCCATGCCCTCTTGATCGATGCATTGTACCGCCCCCTTCCTCAACTTAAACTGATGTTACGCCGCTGACGCTTTGCCGCATTTGCATGAAAGAACGCTGTGTTCTCATCCCACTCGGAAAGGTAAGTGATACGCGAATTCTGACACGCAATGGTTCACTGCAGGAGGCCAGACCCGAGCATTTCCGCTTGAGATCTGCCCGAAGCCATCTTTTGCTGGGTATTGAGCACTCTGTCACCTTGAGATTCATTTTAAAAATTAAGATCTACTAACATCAACGGGCTGTGGATCTAGGAAATTAATCATGTTGCATACTTGTGGGAATGAGTTAACTCTATTTTTCCTACTTATACACATATTCTAGCCAAGGTTTACGAGTCGACGAGTCGTTCCGAGGTAGAGACTCATAGACTAATCGAGACTAGTCTAGACTAATGCTAGACTAGTCGACATGGTACTGTAGTACTCGGCTACTAATACCTAGTGGTAGTATGTAGTATATACTAACAGTACAGTATGCAATAAAACCAGCCACTGTCTAAATAATTGAGCTATGCAGTGTTCTGGGCCCAAGTGGGTATGCAATAGGACCAGCCACTAAATAATTGAGCTATGCAGTGTTCTGGGCCCAAGTGGGTATGCAATAGGACCAGCCACTGTCTAAATACTAGCCCAGCACCACGCAGCAGCCCCCAGCTGGCCCATTTGGGCCCAAATGGCCAGCCTACTTAGCCCCCGGCCACTGGAACCCTAGCTCCCGACCTCTCCAATCACCGCCACCAGTGCCACCACGCACGGGAGCACGCGCGCACGCGACCCGCGCCTCTTGCCGCCTTCCGCCCGTCCCGGCCGCTGCCGCCGGCGAGCCCGCCGACCACCACCATGCCTCCTCCTTTCCTCTCCTCTCTCTCTCTTCCTTATCTCTCGTCTCAAGGCTGCGCGCCCCTACGGGTCACGGCCATGGCCGTCGCCTGAGCACGAGCTCCGACCGGCCGCCACACCTGGCTGCGCCATCCGCCGTCCCGATGGTGGGTGGCGGCGGCGGTGGCAGGGCAGTGGGTGCGGGTGGCGCCTCGTCCCAGATGAGGCAGCTCTCTTTTTTCAGTCGTTCGACTCGTATATGTCGACTAGTCCAGACTAGTCGTCGACTAGTCCATCCACGGCTCAACTCGTATTTGTAGTCTACACGAGAAAATGAGTCGACATCCACTCTGCGACTCGTACACTAGTCGAGCGACTAGTCTAGACTAGTCGTTCGACTCGTAATCGTTTATTCTAGCACGTGCGCACGTTATTAGACTTACTTGGAAACAAATCTAGCACATGGATTTCACTTCCTTTTGCATATACTCTCTCCCTTCCTTTATAAGGTGTATTTGTTTTTTCAAAAGTCAAACGAGTGCATGTTTAACTAAGTTTTTAGAAATAATATATGAATATCCACAATATGAAATTTATATATTTGATGCATCATGAAAAGTAGTTTCACATTTTATCTATTAGGTATTGCAGATATTGTTGTTTTATTCTATAATCTTGGTCAAACATTGAAATGGTTGACTTGCACAAAAATCAATACAGCTTATATTCTGGAACGGAGCGACAACAGACCTCTACATACAGAACATAACAGTTGCATTGGTGTCATGGCTAGCTCGTTCTACAAACAATTGGTTGGTCCTAGGTTCAAATCACAGGAAACTATATTAGAGTTACATGTTGTATGCTCTGTAAAGAAACCGAATATCATGTGCTTCACAGACTTCGAGGGAACTTGACAGGCTTGGTTCACTTTCACCCAATCTACCTATACCAAAAAAAAGCTTTCACAAGCTTATACGAGAGGTAACAAGAGAGTCCATCTTTCACCTATGATGTACTCTAAACCCAAGCCCTGCAATGTTCCACACCAAACTGAGACCATCACATGCCACTCTGAAGCCTCCTACCTGAATGCAGCTAGTAAGGATGAGAGCTAGGGAAGTGCCAGGTATATAGCTCAACCTGTGTCGAATTGTCTCTACTGATTAATTGTAGTCGCTTTTTGAACTCAAAAGAAACCACCACGGATTGCAGGTTGCAGCAGAGCGAAACCATGGAGAGTTATGAGAGGAAGCTGTGTTCGGTACGGCTCCTGCTCTCAGATTTGTACCGGGGTCGAGGGAGCAGAGTCGAACGAGGGAGCAGAGTCGAACGCCCGGGCTCCGAAAAATACGATCCGCGGATCGGCAAGGAGCGGAGCAGAAAATACACTAGCGCGGAGGAGCGACCAACAGGTCGATTCTATTTTTGTGGAATCCAAAAGGCACAGATAAGTTAAGAGATATTACCCACCATTGCCATTACTAACCCCTAAAATCTCATACCGCTTTGCTTAATCTGTTCCATCTCCTCTCTTTCTCTCGTACGAGGAACAAGAGAGGCGACCGGCGGCAGCCACGGCCGACACTGAGGCCGTGACCGACGGCAGCCACGGCCGTCACCGGAGACCGACGAAGGCGACCTGCTACACCGCTGACTCACTTCTTCCATTTATCCTGTTAAGGTATGGTTCCCAGCCCCAAACCCTAGGCTGTAGATTGGTTCGTGTTCACCTGCCCCCATTGCTTGTATCAAGATTTTCCCATCCCCTCTCTAATTCCAACACGACATGAGCCAAGATTGATTGAGGAACTCGGTTTCATAGAAAATCATGTATATTCCAGATAGATTTCAGATTGGCTGTAGATAACTAGTACGAAGTGCAGATGTACGCCTCTCACTAGCTGATTACTGAATGTGAGTGTGTTCTGTTCCTTTTATATATATGCTGCTAATGAGTCGCTTCCCTAAATAATAGATTAGACGTACTATCAGATTTCTTAGTAATAGTACTAGCTAATTTATTTATTGTGAGGTACTTATGCCTTCATATATATGAGTAATAATACTAGAAGACTTATTCCGTGCATCTCCAACTTCATTTAATTTTTATTAGCAGCTGGTACCGTTGCTTATGTGGATTTATGCCGAACACAGTAGCAATGGAAGCAACTGCTGAGTGGAATGAAGAACACACTCGCTTGGTTTGTGAGTTGTTCAAGGAACAAGTTGAGGCTGGAAATCGCCCAAATACACATATGAATAATACTGGGTATATGACAGTGATTGATAAATTCTACCAGAAGACTGGAATACAGTACAACAAAAGACAGTTTAAGAACAAATGGGATAAACTAAAAAGTGCGTACTACATTTGGAAGAGTTTGAAAAAGGAGGCAGGTATGGGCTGGGATTCTGTGCAGCAAACGGTTACAGCTTCTGCCGAGCGTTGGAAAAAACTATAAAAAGTGAGCTACTAGTCGTTTTTTATTTTCTGCACATACAAAACATGCTTCACCATCCGTGGATGTCTAACGTTTAGTACTTGGCGTTGACAGAAATACCAAGGTTGTGGTAGGTTTCAGAAGGCTGGACTTCAAAATGAGGACCTTTTGGCCAAGACCTTTGAAGATTTGCGCAACACTGGTGAAGACCATTGGTCTCCTGCTAATGGTAGCTTGCCTCAAAGTCCTCAGAATGTTGATGCTGAAGACCACAGAGATGAGAACGAGGACAAAGAAAGTGAGGACGAAGAGGAGTCGCCAATTATTAATAATCTCTACTCTTATAAAAAACAAGTTGGTGATGATGGTGTGCCTGCCATCTTGCAATATAGACCGTCCGATCTATATCTGACGGATAGAAAGCAAACTATGGCAATTTTGCAAAAAGATACCCGCGCCTCTCTCCACATTTGCAGATAAGGCCTTCCCTCGTTCATCCTTATCTCCCACAACCTCATTGTTGAGCAATTAAAAAAGGAAGCCTCTGGAACAATTTGGCATGGTGGCCGCTGTCGGCGTCGTCCATCCCCATGCCTCCGCTCAGTCCGACCACCAATCACCACCACGCCACACTCCTCCTCACCTTATCTCTCCTCTTTCTCGAGATATCATTAGTTTTTACACATCGGATTACTCCTGCATGGGTCAATCACAACAGGTGTTTTATAAAAAATGCATCTTGCTGTTCCGTGCAATGCGCGGGCATCTTGCTAGTAAAGGAAAAAGAGCAGGTGGTCCTATAGACGGAAAAGGAAAAAAGTCAAGGAGTGGTTCTGTGATCATGCAAGACCATTTGAACGAAATTGTTGAGCTGAGCAAGAATTCGCAAGCAGCCATTGAATCCATTGCTCAGAAGAGAGAGGATGCCTCAGTTTGTACCATCAAAGATGCCATGACTCTGGTTACAGAATGTGGTGGTGTCATTCGCACTAATGAGCACTTCATTGCTTCTGATATTTTCGTAAAGGAGCAAAGAGAAATGTTTATGACCATACCTGATGCTCGTGCACGATTTGACTGGCTTAAAAGGAAATATAATGCCAAGTATGGCAAATAGATTATAATATTTTGGTTGTAATTGTTAAGGCATTCCTATAAGTAATATGCCTTCAACACTCCTATCTTTCAAGTTGCATTTAGTAATTTATTTGGCTTGTAAGACCCTGTCCGGTTTGTCACAAATTATCTATATGAATACAGTCATTTGAATCTTATTCCTATTTATGTATGTCATTATTGCCATCGACTCGTTTCTCATTGTGAATTGTCTCATGTGTGTTATGTGCATAGATGTCCTCAAGCGGAAGTGATAGTGGAGGGAGTAATTACTCAAATGAAGAGCATGACGAAGATGTACAGCTGATGCACCTACATGAAATGATGATAAGCAATCTTGCTTCTGCTGTAACTGTTGTTGAAAAGTACCACATGACCTACTTGGATAAGAATGAACCTAGGACTTCAATTCTCAGTGGAATGGGCTGGGTGAAAGAAACCTTGCGCACTCCAAGGGAGAGCCACCGCATGTTTTGTATGAATTCTACAATGTTTCACAATCTGCATGATCTTTTGGTGAGTACGTATGGTCTGAAATCAACTACGCATATGAGTACATTTGAAGCTCTAGCACTCTTCTTGCACATTTGTGATGAATGTCACTCAAATCGGGGAGCGCAAAATCGATTTAAGCATTCCGGTGACACAATCAGTAGAAAGTTTGATCTTGTTCTGCACAGCTTGGTAAAGATGTCTAAAGATTTTGTGCGACCAAAAGATCCAAACTTCTCTACTGTTCATGATAGAATCAGAAATGATAGGAGGAAGTGGCCACATTTCAAAGACTGCATTGGAGCTATTGATGGAACCCACATACTTGCAACTGTTAAGCCTAAGGATGTCATTAGATATATTGGCAGATCAGGTAGTACAACTCAAAATGTGATGGCTGTATGTGATTTTGACATGCGCTTCACATATGCGTCTATTGGCCAGCCAGGTGCTATGCATGATAGTGTGCTTTATCATGCATTAGACGGAGATAAAGACATCTTTCTGCATCCTCCAGAAGGTATTTTTCTACCGTATGTTCATATCAGATTGTGTATTATTGCATCTATTTCATGTTGCTGTGACTTACACATCTATATTTTAGGAAAATATTATCTTGTTGATGCTGGCTATCCAAATCGTCCAGGCTATTTGTCACCATTTAAGGGCCAAAGATATCACGTTCCTGACTTCCGAAGAGGTGTTGCTCCTAGTGGCGAGAAAGAAAAATGTAACCATCTGCACTCAAGTATTCGGAATGTCATTGAGAGAACTTTTGGTGTATGGAAGATGAAATGGCGAATTCTTCTCAACATGCCAAGCTACCCATTGTACAAGCAAAAGATGATTGTTGCAGCAACCATGGCTTTGCACAATTTCATAAGGGAGCATGGTATGACTGATAGGCATTTTCATAGATTTGATCGGAGTCCTAACTATGTTCCGACAATACCGACGAGGTATAGGAAATATATTATTTCCAAGATGCATCAGACTCATCAAATCAAGCACGAGTGATAGGTCAATGGATAAGTTCCGTGACGACCTTGCAAAGGCAATTGCTGAATCTACAAGCTAGATGTTGTGAATATTTTCTATGTCATACTATTTTTTGTTCCGAGACAACTATGGGTAGAACATTTTATTTCATCTATTTAGATTGATCATGTTCATTATATACACTTGGAAAAGCTGCTACACATATAACATATATTGTTATATACATTCACCACTCTGTTGTTGTGTGATAATCATGGGACCACTTGTAGCACACACATGTGATGGTTATAATTGCAATCAACGTACGATGATGCTTCAGAAAAACTCAAAATGAATTGTTAACTAACGCTCAATATTCCTATTCCTATATAATATGTTAATGTTCACAACATGTCATGGTATGCCGGACGTATATGCAGAGGGGTGACAAAAGTATCACAATCAAGGGCAGTATGGTCTATTTATTCCTAAACCCACAAATCAGTGTTTTAGGAGCCAACTGATAGCCGAACACTTTTGTAAAGCTGATCCAGATCCTTATGGGAGTGGATTCTTGGAGGATCAGGAGCAAGGAGCTGTAAAATGAGGATCTGGAGCTCTAACGAACAGGCTCTAAATACCTGCGGTGCCACTCGTCCTTGGTGTGGAGAGTGGACTGGAGACGCTTGGGGAGGGACTCCCACGGGCACTCCTCCCGGATCGCTTTCACTACCATCTGCTCCTCGACCGCCGCCGACATCGGGTCTCCGCCGCGCGATGGCTTGGTGAGCGGGTGTGGTGGATCTGACCACGCGCTAGCGAGATCAGACCAAGATCTCGCCGTGTGGGGTGGGAAGGGGACTAGGGAGCTTGGGATGCCTAAGCCGGTGCGTGCTTCCCGCGGTGATGCGTCGCTGTGGTGGGGGTGGGGAGTAGTAGGAGGACCGTGGAGAGAGGGAGGACTTCACCTGTCCAGCTAAACCGCAGACGAAGCTTTGAAACTTGCCGACTACCATGTCAAACGGGTCTCCTCACTACTTCACGTCATGTCCAGTTTTCGCCTTTCTCGGAGAGGATATATACACTACGTTTCTCATGGCCCAAAGGCAAAAACGATAGTAGAGTATGTTTAAAGAAGTGTATATGCTGTGCTAAACTTTTTGATTCGGCTAACTAGAAACGGTTCGACCTCGACAGGGATTCAACATCGGCCACCTTCACCATTTTGACATCCTAACCGTAAGCAAGAACAGTAACATCTATATAATCTTGGTATCGTGATATCCCATCATTGTACATTCTTCTTGTCATAGTATTGTTAACCCCCGAGTCATTTTGCGTCACTTGCCTATTGAGACTAGCCATTTGAGTATTGCCGGCGACGTTGCTTGTGTACTTTAGTGATCATCGATTCCTTTACATACATACCTCATCTTGGTATCATCATATCATCTCTTGTGTCACAAGATTGTTCCTACATATACAAAAATGTTATCTTGGTTCGAAATTTTTGCATAAGTGGTCATATAAAGAAACTTTTAAGCAAAGAGAAAACAAAGAGCTTGTAAGCAATAGCCATAGCATCACCACATTGCATATCATACTACCATATTGATCATCTTGGATCATCGTGTGCGAAGCACCCGGAATCATATATACATAACATATTTGGGATATAAGTCGTTGCATTTTTGTCTCTTATAGGTTGTGCACAAGTGTCGTATCCGCCTATTAAGACATTTTGCTAGCGTCTCTCTAGAGTTGTGCAACAAGAGCATTCCGTGGATTCCCCATTTTGAGCTCATTCCTTGGTTGCACGACCCTATTTATCTATCAGTGTGTGTGTGTTTTCGTGTGCCATTTGTTGCTCTTGGTCTACTTGTTTCACTTGTGAATTTGTGAATCTCTTTCAACTTTATTGACTCTTGCTAACAATTGCATCAAATTTTTGTGCCACTATCCTCACCAAGCTCCACCAAAAGCTTTACTTGTGTATGTGTGAGAATTGACAAGATTCGGTACTAATTGTGTTATTTCCATAATACATTATTGAGTGATAGTTGATCCACCTTCAACATTGGATGAGGTGCGTTGGTCTAGTTCTTTGCTTTCTTTCACTTACATTTGCTCGAGTCTCGTGATGGATAGGCAAAGCATTTCATCTCCGGTCTTCGACGACAACGACGGCGAGAACAACTACTCATCAAAACTCCACTCTTCGGACTACAACGAGCAATGCAAGTCATTGAGCGACTCGCCATTGACATACGTCACTCCGAAGTAAGGAAAAGGGACTACATCAACACAAGTTGGATGAGCACATGGATCAAGTATGAGACATGGTTGCCAACTACAAGTCTTCTTCCCCTTCGTCAACTTCAAGGCGACGGCGCTCAAGTCAAACATCTTTAGAGCGGCCAAGCGATGCAAGTGCAATTCCTCCACGTCCACATATCCATGGCGACCATCATCATATTCGTGATCCACATCGTCATGAAGGGCAAGTCACCTCCAAGCATCATGTGCATGCCGACGACGAACAACATCTACTACGAGCTCAAGCACGACAACGACATCATGAACATGAAGATGCTCGACACACACAAACCTACAAGTCCGAACAAGCTCTAAATCAAGCTTCGGCCAACCATCATGAGCACATGAGAAGGCCACGATACAAGCACCTCCAAGAGGAAGCTACGGCTACCACCATCACTTCGGCATCTTCACCAAGTGTTATCAAGGCATCTTCGCCTTTGGACATACGCCATCTTCGCCTACCTCCCACGAGTACGCCTACATCGACATCATCAAGTCCAAGGCGACACCTACAAGCGAGGGCGACACTTCCATCTTCGGAAGCCCCTCAAGGAAGATGTCTGAGTATGGGAAACTCCCTTCGGTCATGGAGACAAGCTACGAGGTGCCACATCATACATTACAAAAAAACCACTTCCGTGATGATACATGTTTGTTACAGTAGGCCACGTTTTCTGTCATGCATGTACATCCATGACCATTTTATGACAGAATCAAGATAGTCATACATGTGTTGTCGTAGAAGTTTTCCATGACAATACCAAAATTATCATCACGGAAGTGTCCACTTCCATGACGATAAATGGTGCGTCATGGAAGCGCTTTCGTCAAGGGTAACCGACAGGTGGCATCCACCGTAACAGTCGCTGTTAAGCTACCGGGTTCTGGTTTGGATCCGATAACCCGTTAACAACCCGGACCAATGGGGATTTTCCATGTGTAAAATTCTCATTAGCTAGTGGATCCACGTGTCAGCTCAGCGTTGGGACAGTTGTCATCCAGCGAATGGACGGGACGCGCATATGATACGTCGACACATGTCTCGTCCCAACAGCAGCCCATTCAGGTCAAAAGGTCGGCCCGTTTGACCTAGTCAAAAGGTAACGCACGACCCACTTAAAGCCTATTAGCGGCCTATTCGCATATAGCCCATTTACAACCCGCTAACTAACGACCGATTATGGCCTATCTGAATTAGGCCTAGTAGCGTCATCTGGGCCGTCCAATATGATTCCAGCACATTGTAACTTTCGGCCCATGTATGGCCCATGACGTCTTTCATCCCATATGAGGCCCTTTGTAACTCTTGGCCCATTAACGGCCCGTGGTAAAACTGGCTGTAATGAAAAGTGTATCACTTTATACCCATTAACGATCCATTATTCCATTGGGCCGTTTCTAGCCCGTGTTATCTTTTGGCCTTCTCAGGGCCCATTTATTCTTGGGATGATTTGCAGCATTCGATTACTTACGATCAGTTACTGGCCTGTTCCGGTTGTTGGCTAGATTCAACCCGTGGTTAAAGTCGGACCATTTGTGGCCCGTTAATTCGTTGGGCATTTTTCATAGCGTCATCAAATACGGCCCATTAACGACCTGTTATGCCTGTCGATAGAAACGAGTGTGTTATACTCATTGGCCTATTAACGGCCCGTTATGGTCGTCCCACGGACAAATGATTCCCACTCTAGCCCGTTTATGACCCATAATGCGGTCTGTTATTGGCCCGTGTTTGGCCAATTGATCATACGGCCCGTAGAAGGCCCATTGATTCTATGGACCGTAAAAGGCCATTGTATCTACGACCCATAGAAGGCTCACTGTTTCTACGGCCCGTGGGAGGTCCATGGTCAGTACAGTAGATATGTAGCCCATGGTTATTGTGGCCTAGTTTTAAAAAAATAGGTTATTGCGGCCACTAGAAAACCACGGAAAAAGAACTACACTGACTATAAGCAAACAAATAAACAAGACAATAAGTAAATAAATAAGCAAGCAACTTATGCTCGGCTATGATGGCCATTACACATATTACATCCACTGGGCATTTTTGCCACCAGTGCAAATATGGGGAACAAAGCAGCATATTACATACACTGGTTGTCAAAGTTGGCGACCAGTGCAAATAAATGCCGCAGCAAAACAAGTCCAGCACTGAAACTACTTCACAAGAGCTCAAGAAACAATATCCTGGGTATCCACCATGCTGGCAAGATGCTTAGCAAGCTTATAAGCTTTCTCTTGTTTGGCGCTTAAATCCTCCAGCGCTTATTGTTGCACCAGAAAGTATGCATCTAAATTTTGCAGGGACTTCCTTAGTCCTTCAGCTTCCTGTCGCAGCACATCTGATCAATGTCTTTCAACTTGAAGTTGAGACTCAAGAAGCCGAATTGATTCAGGCAGCGAGTTCAAAGAGCTGGTGCCAGCAGTAGTGGCCAGTAACTCGAACACTACATCAAGGCAAGACTTTGGGGTTGTCTCACTGTCTTCAAGATAGTTTTTATCAGCTTTCTTGGAGACCAACGGGTATGTCTCACTATCTTGAACCTTATCTACCTTACTTCATTTACCATTGCATAACGGGGTACTCTTATCCAATATTTTGTCCTCATTCTAAAAGAGAAACAAGCAGACACATCACATGTTTACCATGTTGTATATGAAACTCATTTTGGTAAACCAGTTCAGTAGTAAGGTGGACAGGATAACAACATGAAACAAACATATATATATGTAGTATGGTCACTGTATGGTCTATATCATTCTAGTTTATATTGCCAAATCAAGATAGAGACAGTTCAAATCATATCTGTTTAAGACAAAGCAGCATAGATAGAATATAAGCGTGGGAAACTACACAACACTAACAACACTTGTAATGTGCATGGTGTGAGAACATAACTGTTTATTCAATTGAAACTGAAATCAACATAGAGCAAGTTACAACAACAAACACATTAAAGAAACAGGTTTGAAACATACTTGTTGTGACATTGGAGTTTCAATTGTATCCTTCAAATTTGGAATTAGTTACATGAGTAAATACAGTGATGCAAGAGCAAAGGAGTATGAACCATAGCTACGGAAGCTGACCCAAGAACAATTCTTCTTCTGCTTTAAGCGTTGGCTTGGGGTTCAGAGTGGTGGTCCTCGTGCTTTGGGCACTGTAGTTGTCTTACTAACTGCTCATGTTTGGGTGCTCTATGGTGGAGACGGTGTTGTGTCAACTGGAACTGGGTTACTATCTGCTGGGGTTGGGGTTAGAAGGGGTGTAGCTGGTTCTTTGTCCAACTAGGTAGGGCTACAATCTGCGTGAGTCTGGGTTATGTGTGGTGGGGCTGGTTCTTGGGCAAGTAGCGACCGTGGTTTTATCTACATCGACGGGTAGCACAAACTTTTCTGAAGATCGTGTTTTTACTCCCATAGATACTGCCATCACCCCCTCCAATTCAAATGGCTGATAAACAAGAAAAGTAATTGAACGTATCGATATTGTATGATAGACATGTGTAATGGATAGTAGGGAAGAAAACAGGGCATGAAATAATTCACATTTATGTTGTTTAGCCAAACATGATAGCATGACATAATTTCACATACATGATGGCTAATTAAATAGGATAGCATGACACGATTTCACATATATGATGGCTAACTAAACATGATAGAATGACATACTTCAAAATATGACGACTATGTAAACAGGATAACATGATATAACTATACGATGTTTCTATTAAAGTGGTTGGCATGCCATAATTCACAAACATGTCGTCGATGGAAACATGATGGCATGATATAATTCACGGATAGAATGACATAATTCAAAATATGATGACTATATAAACAGGATGAGATGATATAATTTTATTATGTCTTTAGAAAATGGGTTGGCATGCCATAATTCAGATATATGATGTCTAAGTAAACATCATGGCATGATATAGTTCAAATATATAATTTATATACTAAGTAAGTGAGTAGAGGGCAATCGCATATGTGATGTGTCAACTAAGAAGACGACATTCAGTGTTGTGTATATGATGTAAAAACTAAGCATTGCAAGACAACATGTGCATGATATGAGTAATATAACCCTGCCAAGTTTGAGCATACTCCTCAGGGGGAAAATAGGACTGGTCATGTGTCTTTGAATCCTGCTCCGAGGAGCTATCTGTAACCAGCAAGATATCTGCTTCAGCAGGTAGCATTGTCTGCTTTGAAGACCTTGTTTTCACTCTAGATTTTTCCATCACCAATTCAAATGGCTGATGCACAGGAAGAGCAGTCGAATATACAAACATTGTTGACAAATGGAATACGTAATACAAAAAAGGATGGCATGATATAATTCACATATATGACACTTGGCTAAACAACATGGCATTACATATAATTCACATTCATAATGCCTTGCAACAAGATAGCATTGCATAATTCACATATATAATGTCTTGCAACAAGATGGCATTGCAAAATTCACATATATGGTAATTAGACACTAAACAGGTGGCACTCACACAAAGCATGTCTAAACTAAGCAAATGACATGCCAATGCAAGACACCATATGCACGATATAACCAATATAACCCTGCCAAGTTAGAGCATGCGCCTCGGGGGGGGGGATAGGACTGGTCATTTGTCTCTGAATCCTCCTTTGAGGAGTTATCCATAACTAGCAAGACACACGCTTCGTCAGATAACCTTGTCTGCTCTGGAAGACCTTGTTTTCACTCCAATTTTTCCATGACTGTGTCGAATGGCTGATTCACATGAAGAGTAATTGAATGTACTAAAATTGTTGAAAAATTTAATACGTAATAAGAAAGGATGGCATGATATAATTCACATATAAGATGATTGGCTAACCAGGATGGCATTGCAAAATTCACATATACGATGCCTGGCTAAACAAGATGGCATTGCATGATTCACATATATGATATAGAAACTAAATAGATGTCATTCACACAATGCATGTCTAAACTAAGCAGATGACATGTTTTATGTATAAAGTAAGCAATGCAAGGCACCATATGCATGATATGGCCAACATAAGCATGCCAAGTTAGAGCAAAAGACCTCAGGGGGTAAATAGCAGTGGTCTGCTCCCTCTGAATCCCTCTCTGAATAGTTATCTTCCTCTTGATTACAATCTGGAATGGGGGGAGGAGGGTTGCTTTTGCGCCTACCATGGAGTGACATCTACATGAAATTTATTGCCACACAAGGCTCGTCTCTTTTGCTCTACATGTTCATTACCATTGTGTACAATAACTGACATGCATAGGAATAAAACATAGTGAGATTATGTAAGGAGTGCATGCATAAAGAGTGATGGTAGCAAACTATGGATAGACCCAAAACCAATGATAGCAGGCAGATAATAGCTTTAGTTAAAAAATACAAATAATGGCTCCTTTAATGTTTGTTTCCACCCAACATGAAACTCATAGTTGACACCTGAGATTAACCAGATAGTATTGATTGCTGCCCCAATATGTACCCCACAACCATTTAAAAACTCAAGTTTGAGCATTAGTTTGGACCTGACTCGAAGTCAAATTGGTGAACAAGACGATAAAGTAGCATGTCATCATATTAAGCGATGCATAACGTAAGCAGACAAGAAAGAGTGTGACCTTTCTTGCGGACCCGTGTAGTCCTCAAGGTCATCTGCTCAGTTGATGATGGTAATGCAGTTATCATGGCTGCCGGTGGCGGGGAAGAAGATCTGAGGTGGTGAAAGACAGTCTGGAGGGCGGATCCCTGCTGTGGTGAACCCCTTTCGTCTTGGAACAATTGAGATGGGGTGGACCACGGCGCAGTAGGAGCGGGACAAACTGAGGATTCTAACAATGCAGGGATAGGAAATACACAGGAATAGGATAGGAACACACATGCAAAATAGAGAATTTAAAAACACTAGATTTCTGCCAATCTGGGTGTTGGTTCACAAGAATTGGAAGATCACAAGAATGCAAAGAAGCATGGTGAGATTAAGTCAAACCACAAGAAAATGTACGGTTATAATGCTAATATGCTACTATCTATTAGTCTTGTGCTTCATGAATAGGAATTTTGAAAAGGAGGACAAGTGGATATTAAAATTCCTACGATTTTTCTTTCAAGGAGACTAAAGGAACAAATCCTACGGTTTTCCTTTGTTCCATTCCTTTGAACCAAATGCATGAATAGTAGTACCATAGGAAACTTTCCAATTCCTATGTTTTTCCTTTCAACCACTGGCGATTCTAGTAGGCAGGCTTGAACAGGGAAAAGCCTACTCTACAAAAATGTTTTTGTGCTGCTTCTACTACTTTGGACCCAGGCCACTGCCCTACTAGCTCAATTCCCAGGCCCATCTACAAATCCACAGCTCAAACGCGTAAATAATGATGGCATTCGAGGGAGTCCATCATGGATAGCTAAGTTTCCTGGTACCTCACTGTTTGTCATATAGTAGGAGAAACTAATCGTATTTCACATTACTACGTGTGTGTCGCGGGAAACCATGGCCACCTATGGGGCCAGGATGGCCCCTTACTAGTTCGGCAGGGGATGTCGCATTGCACAAAGAGCAGACCAACGTGAGATAGCATGGCAGAGATCACACATGCGATTTTACCCAGGTTTGGGCCGCCGTGAGGCATAAAACCCTACTCCCGCTTTGGTGGATTGATGGTGGAAATGAGGTGGGGGAACATAGTACACTTGCCCGGCAAGGGATGCCTCGGCGCGGCAGCGACTACGCGCGTATGGGGGTGCGGGTTAGCTAACTTTCCAACCCAGCGAACTGTTTCCGTGGGCCTCCTTTTATACGTTAAGGGGTCACCACAGTGGCAAATCAGTCATTAGACACTGATAAGATAGCAAACAGTGCTATCATACCTAACTCTGCAGGCTGACAGGGCACAATTAATGCACCGCTTAACGTCATGTTGTAGGTTGCCCTGCAAGGCTTGCTAGGCTATCTTGCCAGCTCCACGCCTGCTCGTCTGACATGTCATAGGACGGGTGTCATCTATGGGTTTTCTTGGTAGAAAGGGGCCGCCATGTGGTGAACGGCTGCCATATAATCCCTTTTTGGCTTTACACCGCACTGATCAACGACGTGAGTCGTGGTGGAGTGGTCGGTGAGGTGATCTGGCCTCCGTAAGTCCCAGCAGGCCCTGCCGGGACGCTTGGTCATCTTCTTCTGGGGGTGGCCTCGCCCCTTGACGGGCTTGCCTGCCTGGTAAGGGAGGCCTCTTTCTTGATGATATCTTGCTTCCCTGGCTTGGTCTTGGTCCCTCTGATCTGCTCGTTGGTCCTTTGAATCTCTTGGTTTCTTGTACTCTGTCTTGGACTGGTGCTTCAATCTTGATCTTGTGCCTGTGCACAGTCACGGCAATAGACCCAGGGTTTGTTGCACCGACAGAAGCCCCCGGGCCTGCCCCAAATGCGCTACTGAGCGTCGTCAGGGTAGGGCCTAACAAGTGCACATGCAAAGCCGCTGAAGAGGCTGGTGTCTTGAGATCTTCTTTGCTTCCTCATTAGTCTTGATTTCGGGCCAGTTTCCGGTTTTCCCGTGCGTCGTGTAAAGCCAATGGTGGTGGGGTCACTCCAGTAATGGCCCGTGAATGACTTTAACGCACGGGGTAGAAACTGCCAATTCACTCTTCCCACCACACCCTTATCCTTAGCCACATATGCCGCATGCATCGCGCGGGGTAGGTAACAGAGGCGTGCGGGAGAGCATAATGGCGAGGGCCCGACTTCCTTGAATTGGTGGAGGAGGCGGTGGTTACTCATGGCAGAACCAGCCCCCAGCCCCCCGCTTGCCTATAAAAGGAAGAGCGGGGGAGGAGTGGAGGCATTCAACCACATTATTCTTCTCCTCTGCCTTGCTCCTTCATGGGTATGTTGGGAGGGAGAGCCTGAAGCAAATATGCCCTAGAGGCAATAATAAAGTTATTATTTATTTCCTTAATTCATGATAAATGTTTATTATTCATGCTATAATTGTACTAATCGGAAACTTAGTAGATGTGTGAATACATAGACAAAATATATAGTCCCTAGTATGCCTCTGCTTGGCTAGCTCGTTTATCAAAGATGGTTAAGTTTCCTAACCATAGACATGTGTTGTCATTTGATAAACGGGATCACATCATTAGGAGAATGATGTGATGGACATGACCCATCTGTTAGCTTAGCATTATGATCGTGTTAGTTTCATTGCTACTGCTTTCTTCATGACTTATACAAGTTCCTCAGACTAGGAGATTATGCAACTCCTGAATACCGAGGAACATTTTGTGTGCTACAAAACGTCACAACGTAAAAGGGTGATTATAAAGGTACTCTACAGGTGTCTCCGAAGGTGTTTGTTGGGTTGGCATAGACCGAGATTAGGATTTGTCACTTCGAGTTTCGGAGAGGTATCTCTGGGCCCTCTTGGTGATACTCATCACTATAAGCCTTGCAAGCATTGTGACTAATGAGTTAGTTGTGGGATGAACTATTACGGAACGAGTAAAGAGACTTGCCGGTAATGAGATTGAACTAGGTATTGAGATACCGATGATCGAATCTCAGGCAAGTAACATACCGATGACAAAGGGAACAACGTATGTTGTTATGCGGTTTGACCGATAAATATCTTCATAGAATATGTAGGAACCAATATGAGCATCCAGGTTCTGCTATTGGTTATTGACCGGATACATGTCTCGGTCATGTCTACATAGTTCTCGAACCCGTAGGGTTCACACGCTTAATGTTCGATGATGATTGGTATTATGAGTTTATGTGTTTTGATGTACCGAAGGTAGTTCGGAGTTCCAGATGTGATCACGGACATGCCGAGGAGTCTCGAAATGGTCGAGACATGAAGATTGATATATTGGACGACTATGTTTGGACATCGGAATGGTTCCGGATAAGTTCGGGCATTTACCGGAGTACCGGGGGTTACCGGAACCCTCCCGGGGAGCATATGGGCCTTAATAGGCCTTAGTGGGAGAGGAAAGAAGGCAGCCTAGGAGCCCCCCCCCAATCCCAATCCGAATTGGGTGAGGGGGCCGACCCCCTCTCCTTTCTCCTTCCCCCTCTTCCTTCTATTCCCAGTGGGACTAGGAAAAGGGGAGTCCTACTCCTACTAGGAGGAGGACTCCTTCCCCCTTGGCGCGCCTAGAGAGGCCGGCCGGCCTCCCCCCTCCCTCCTTTATATACGGGGGAGGGGGGCACCCCATAGACACACAAGTTGACATTGTTTAGCCTTGTGCGGTGCCCCCTCCACAGTTACACACCTCGGTCATATTGTCGTAGTGCTTAGGCGAAGCCCTGTGCCGGTAACTTCATCATCACCGTCACCACGCCGTCGTGCTGACGAAACTCTCCCTCGGCCTCAACTGGATCAAGAGTATGAGGGACGTCCCCAAGCTGAACGTGTGCTGAACGCGGAGGTGCCGTACGTTCGGTGCTTGGATCGGTTGGATCGTGAAGACATTCTGATATAGGTAAAGGTGTCCCGTCTTTCAATGAGATGATGGATATCGCTTTGGTGGAAGTCGACTTTGACGATCCGACTACGAACGTGTGAGGACGTCGCGCCTTAGCAATCGCTAAACCAACTCCGAGAGGTTATTGACCACGCCGGAGCACGATCAACCTGACCACGAGGGTCTGTTTCCTGCGAGCAAACGAAGAACAAGCAAGAAACTAAGATTGCAATCTGGATATTGCGAATATAAGATGAAAGCTTTATTGATCAAGGTGGGGTTCTGTGATGCCTTTGTCTGGTCGTTGAACACAAACGAAGTACGCGAAGTTGCAGCTATGGCGAACTTTTAATCTAAACAAAATCGAAAGTCTAAACGGTGCCCTAAGGGCTGTATATATGGAGGAAGAGAGGGGGAATTTCGTGGCCCTTGGTGGAGGGGTCCGAAATCAACCCTATCTCTTGTTTCCCCACACATACGGACTCTAAAAATAGCCTATACTTATGTATTTCGAAATTACATGGGCCTGGCCCAATAAAAAGGTGACGCAGCACCTATAATAGCCTCGGGACGAAATTTATGAAGTGGCATCTTGTATATTTCGTCCAAGGCTTCATGCACCCATTATGGTGGCTTCAAAGTCCTGAAATCATCACTTGTAACTCCATTCTTGTTCCCCTTGCGCATGGCATCATCTCCATGCTTGTTCTTGCTCCAATGTTCATCCTTCTCCAAGCTAGGCCCTTCATTTGTAAGCAAAACAAATGTATCCAATTTAGGCAGCATCATATTCTCATGAACATTAGAATCATTACCAAGAAACGAAAGTACCTGATAATTTAATTGGCGTGCGCGAGCTCTAGTAATTGGTCCCGTATATGTAGCAGTAGGGGCTGTGGGTGTAACAATGGTATTGATGTCTTCATCATCCTCCCCTTCTAGAAATGAAGTCGTCCTCGACGGAAACTCATCTTCCTCACCCAAATAAGGCTTCAAATCTGCAATGTTAAAAGTGGGACTAACCCCAAAATCTGCAGGCAACTCAAGTTTATATGCATTATCATTTATTTTCTCTAACACCTTAAAGGGACCATCAGCACGTGGCATTAGCTTTGATTTGCGCAAATCAGGAAATCTATCCTTACGCAAATGTAACCAAACAAGATCTCCAGGTGCAAACACAACATGTTTTCTACCCTTATCTCCAGCAAGTTTATATTTAGCATTCATACGCTCAATGTTTTCCTTAGTTAACTCATGCATTTTTAAAATCAATTCAACACGTTGTTTAGCATCAAAATTAACCTTCTCCGAAGATGGAAGAGGCAACAAATCAATAGGTGCACGAGGTAGGAAACCATACACAACTTTAAAAGGGCACATCTTAGTAGTAGAATGCAATGAACGATTATAAGCAAATTCAATATGAGGCAAGCATTCCTCCCACATTTTCTTATTATTCTTCAAAACAGCCCTAAGCATAGTAGACAATGTTCTATTGACTACTTCAGTTTGTCCATCAGTTTGGGGGTGACAAGTAGTACTAAAAAGCAGTTTAGTCCCCAACTTAGCCCATAAACATCTCCAAAAGTGGCTAAGAAATTTAGTATCACGATCTGAAACAATAGTATTTGGCACACCATGCAAGCGAATAATTTCACGAAAGAACAAATCAGTAACATTAACAGCATCATCGCTTTTATGACATGGTATAAAGTGTGCCATTTTCGAGAATCTATCCACGACAACAAATATGCTATCCCTCCCCTTCTTTGTTCGAGGTAAACCTAAAACAAAGTCCATAGATATATCCTCCCAAGGAACACTAGGTACAGGCAAAGGCATATATAAACCATGAGGATTGAGTCGTGACTTAGCTTTTTGACATGTAGTGCATTGAGCAATAAAACGCTCAACATCCCGTCTCATCTTTGGCCAAAAGAAATGTGTAGCAAGTACGTCCTCAGTCTTCTTCACGCCAAAGTGTCCCATTAATCCTCCTCCATGCGCCTCCTGCAACAACAAAAGACGAACGGAGCTAGCTGGAATGCATAGCTTGTTAGCACGAAACACAAATCCATCGTTAACGACGAACTTGTTCCACATTCTTCCTTCTTTACAATTCTGCATTACATCTTTAAAATCAGCATCATGCACATATTGATCTTTGATGGTCTCCAAACCAAATATTTTGAAGTCAAGTTGTGAAAGCATAGTATAGCGGCGAGACAATGCATCAGCAATAACATTTTCTTTTCCCTTCTTGTGTTTAATGACATAAGGAAAAGTCTCAATGAATTCAACCCATTTAGCATGTCTACGATTCAGTTTAGCTTGACGTTTAATATGTTTCAAAGATTCATGATCAGAATGTATAACAAATTCTTTGGGCCATAAATAATGTTGCCATGTTTCTAAAGTCCGAACAAGAGCATATAATTCTTTATCATAAGTAGAATAATTCAGACTAGGCCCACTCAATTTTTCAGAAAAGTATGCAACAGGTTTGCCATCTTGTAATAACACACCGCCTAATCCAATTCCACTAGCATCACATTCAAGCTCAAAAGTCTTATTAAAATCAGGAAGTTGGAGTAAAGGAGCATGTGTCAACTTATCTTTCAATACCGAGAAGGCTTCTTCCTGTGCGGTACCCCAAAGAAAAGGCACATCTTTCTTTGTAAGCTCATTGAGAGGTGCAGCAATGGTGCTGAAATCTCTCACAAAACGCCTATAGAATCCAGCGAGGCCAAGAAAACTCCTCACTTGTGTGACCGTTTTGGGTTGCAGCCAACTCTCAATAGCTTCAATCTTGGCTTTATCAACTTCAATTCCCTGTGGAGTAACAACATAGCCAAGAAAAGATACTCGGTCGGTGCAAAAGGTGCACTTCCCAAGGTTACCAAACAAACGTGCATCATGAAGAGCAATAAAAACAGCACGTAAATGTTCCAAATGTTCTTCCAAAGATCTGCTATAAATCAATATGTCATCAAAGTAAACTACCACAAATCGTCTAATGAAAGCACGTAAAACTTCGTTCATTAATCTCATGAAAGTACTAGGTGCATTAGTTAACCCAAAAGGCATGACTAACCACTCATATAATCCAAACTTAGTTTTGAATGTTGTTTTCCATTCATCTCCCAATTTCATACGAATTTGATGGTATCCACTACGCAAATCAACTTTGGAGAATATTGTAGAGCCACTCAATTCATCAAGCATATCATCTAGCCTAGGAATAGGATGACGATAACGAATAGTAATATTATTAATGCCTCTACAATCAACACGCATACGTGATGTACCATCCTTTTTCGGCACTAGAATAATAGGAACAGCACAAGGACTAAGGGATTCGCGTATATAACCTTTGTCGAGAAGCTCTTGTACTTGACCCATAATCTCCTTCGTCTCCTCTGGATTGGTACGGTATGGTGCACGGTTTGGCAGTGAAGCACCGGGAATTAAGTCAATCTGATGCTCAATCCCTCGAATAGGCGGTAATCCCGGTGGCACGTCTTGTGTAAAGACGTCAGCGAACTCCTGCAAAATGTTAGTGACAGCAGGAGGCAAAGAGGAAGGCACGTCCTCGAATGAAAATAATGCCTCTTTGCACACAAAAGCATAGCAAACTGATTTGCTGAAATCTAGCTCATCAATATCAGATTTGGTGGCAAATAAACATGCACTTTTCAATTTAATTTCAGAAGCAACACTAGATGGTTTATTATTAGGCTTCATTTGTTGCTCAAATTCTTTTGCCACAATCTGATTTTCACTCTTATTCGTCTCCTATTTTGCTTTATTAGCTCTATTAATATCATCTTTCAAAATGAAATCAGGAGTCATAGGAAGCAAAGTAATATTTTTATCCTTATGAACAAGAGTATAGTGATTGTTTCTACCATGGTGTACAGAATTTTTATCAAATTGCCATGGTCTACCAAGTAATAAGGAACATGCTTGCATAGGTACCACATCACAATCAACATAATCAGCATATGTAGAGATACTAAAATGCACACTAACAGTACGTGTTACCTTAACCTTGCCGCTGTTGTTGAACCATTGGATGTAGTAAGGATGTGGATGTGGTCTTGTGGTGAGAGAAAGCTTCTCCACCATCTCCATGCTAGCCAAGTTGTTGCAGCTCCCTCCGTCTATGATGACGCGCACAGAATGTTCCTTCACAACTCCCTTGGTATGGAACAAATTGTGCCTCTGATTTTGCTCAGCTTGTGTGATCTGCACACTCAGAACACGTTGAGCAACTAAACATTCATACCTGTCAGCGTCTTCAGGAGCCATGTATTGCGTCTCATGATCAGAATCATCTCCACCATGTTCTTCACGTGTAATAAGAGCCAAAGTCTCCTCATCATAGTCACTAGCGGACTCATATCCACCATCCGCGGTAGCAATCATCACACGCGGAGATTTGCATTCTCTCGCATAATGACCTCCTCCCTTACAACGACGACAAATAATATCACTTGTGTGCCCTGTTGATGCCATGGAAGAAGAAGAACACTGTGCAGGCCCCACAGGTGCGCTCTTGGCAGATAATGGTGGTTGTGCCTGTTTTCTTATATCACGGCTGGAGGTGGCACCGGATGGAGGTGCTGGTGCAGTTGAAGTAGAAGATGCACGTGGTGTCCATGATGAAGGTCGTCCTGCAGAAAAGTTAGTTCGCCCCAATGCTTGTCGATCCTGCAGTTCACGTTCAGCTTTACAAGCAAGATGGAATAAACGAGTGATGTTAGTATACTCCTTATAGTCTAGAATGGTCTGAATCTCTCTATTTAATCCACCCAGAAAACGTGCAAGCATAGCTTCATTCTCCTCAACAATACCACATCTAATCATGCCAGCTTGTAATTCCTGATAATATTCTTCTATAGAATTTTTCCCTTGTCTTAAACGCTGCAATTTTTGAAGCAATTCACGTTGATAATATGGTGGAACCCAACGCGTACGCATAGCAGTTTTCAAAGCAGCCCAAGTAGTTGGAATAGGATATAATCTACAATGTTCAGACCACCATACACATGCAAAACTAGTGAAAGCACAAACAGCAGCAGCAACTCATCTCTCCTCAGGATATTGTAAACATGTAAATCGTTGTTCAGTTTCTAACTCCCAAGTAAGATATATATCAGGAACATATCTACCCTCAAATGGTGGAATATTCAATTTCAGTTTAGGAATATGGACATCATCTCGTACTTGAGGTGGTGGTGCAGTCCTACCATTACGAATATATACCTGAGGTCGACCTGCTGGTGGTGGTACAGGTGGCTGCACGTAGTGCTAATTTTGATCAACCTCATCCTCATAATCTCCCACATAATCATCCTCCTCCGCATCAGCAGCAGGAGCCATAGAAGTATCAACAGCAGCACCAACAGTTTGGCCAAATGCAAGAGGAACACGGCTTGCTCGGCGGAGGTCTGTTTCGCGACGTGGAGGTAGTCATTGTTGTTGTTGTTGGAGAGGTGCGTTAGGTGCAACGGGTGGTGGTGGTGGAAGACGCGCGAGCAATTCATTAAACTTGTTATCGAGCTTTGTTTCGAACGTCTTCTCAAGGCCAGTGATCTTCTCCATGGCCTCTTCAAAATTGTTCAGCACATCTTGCACCTGTTCAGTCATCATTTGCTGAAACTTATCATGAAGCTCCTTGTTCGATAAATTCTCCCAGTCAATCTCGTCGGCTTGTGATCCTGGCATGGTTAGCAGCAATAGAAACACACAAGAATATGATCCTACAGACTACGAACAAGTGGTGGTGGTGGGTGTCACAAATCCGTCAAGCAAAACTCAAATTCTTACCAGTTCTTACCCAGCAACAGGCGGTGATCGGCAACCGTTGTAGTCAAAACTCTCAAAGCTTGGATAGAGCGATTACCAGGGAGAGTCAAACGCACGACGTAGATGTATGTGGAGCTGGGAAGGCTTATAATATGGTAGCAAAAAGGGTCAGCAATAATCAATTCAGAGATGCAAAGTTGAATAAACGCTCAACGACGGTACTGTGCTGGTCCTAGGCTAGACTGTGCTAGAGACGCGAGCCTAGAACACCAACAAAATCACGGCGCGGCACGTAAACAAGGGAGGAGCACACTCTGAATTTTTTTTCTCTTTTTTTTGCACTTTTTTTCCTCTTTTTTTTTTGCTCCGCAACAATTTTTTTTCGAAAAAGTCTACAAATGGTCTAAAAACTACCTAGCCAGAATTTTCCAGACTTAGTTTTTTTTTGAAATTGGAACTATTTTTCTTCTGCGGATGGCTCGGAAGTTGGGGAGTCCTTCTCTGTCACGACTCGGAGTATCGCGTGATCTGGAAATCGAGAACAATACAACAATTACTGGACTCAGACTAGGACTGGTGGCGGAGATGAATCTGGTGGAACTCGGACTGGTGGCGGAGATGAATCTGGTGGAACACGGACAGGTGGCAGATATATGTTGCAGGTGAACTCGGATTGGCGTGATGGCGGCGGATATGTGGTGGCGTATATGGATTCGGATTGGCGGTGAATATGTGGTGGTGGTATATGGCAACAACGACGATGATGATGCGGTGGTGATATATGGCAGCGGCGACGTGACAACCTGTGAACAGAACTCGAAACTCTAAAAGACTAGACGCTAAGACCAGCAACTGGACACGACGATGCAACCGCAAATTCAACAAAGCAAATACAGAAAAGATTATGCAAGGCTCAGATTGGTTCGGATGGGATGAACTAACCCTAATTTTTTTTGGCTTTTTCGTGGACTATAGGTATGAAGAACAGACTCGATCTAAACTACGAAAAACTGTAAAATCTCACTGAGCAACCTGGAAATCTGATACCACTTGATATAGGCAAAGGTGTCCCGTCTTTCGATGAGATGATGGATATCGCTTTGGTGGAAGTCGACTTTGACGATCCGACTACGAACGTGCGAGGACGTCGCGCCTTAGCAATCGCTAAACCAACTCCGAGAGGTTATTGACCACGCCGGAGCACGATCAACCTGACCACGAGGGTCTGTTTCCTGCGAGCAAACGAAGAACAAGCAAGAAACTAAGATTGCAATCTGGATATTGCGAATATAAGATGAAAGCTTTATTGATCAAGGTGGGGTTCTGTGACGCCTTTGTCTGGTCGTTGAACACAAACGAAGTACGCGAAGTTGCAGCTATGGCGAACTTTTAATCTAAACAAAACCCAAAGTCTAAACGGTGCCCTAAGGGCTGTATATATGGAGGAAGAGAGGGGAATTTCGTGGCCCTTGGTGGAGGGGTTCGAAATCAACCCTATCTCTTGTTTCCCCACACATACGGACTCTAAAAATAGCCTATACTTATGTATTTCGAAATTACATGGGCCTGGCCCAATAAAAAGGTGACGCAGCACCTATAATAGCCTCGGGACGAAATTTATGAAGTGGCATCTTGTATATTTCGTCCAAGGCTTCATGCACCCATTATGGTGGCTTCAAAGTCCTGAAATCATCACTTGTAACTCCGTTCTTGTTCCCCTTGCGCATGGCATCATCTCCATGCTTGTTCTTGCTCCAATGTTCATCCTTCTCCAAGCTAGGCCCTTCATTTGTAAGCAAAACAAATGTATCCAATTTAGGCAGCATCATATTCTCATGAACATTAGAATCATTACCAAGAAACGAAAGTACCTAATAATTTAATTGGCGTGCGCGAGCTCTAGTAATTGGTCCCGTATATGTAGCAGTAGGGGCTGTGGGTGTAACAATGGTATTGATGTCCTCATCAATAAACCATCTAGTGTTGCTTCTGAAATTAAATTGAAAAGTGCATGTTTATTTGCCACCAAATCTGATATTGATGAGCTAGATTTCAGCAAATCTGTTTGCTATGCTTTTGTGTGCAAAGAGGCATTATTTTCATTCGAGGACGTGCCTTCCTCTTTGCCTCCTGCTGTCACTAACATTTTGCAGGAGTTCGCTGACGTCTTTCCACAAGACGTGCCACCGGGATTACCGCCTATTCGAGGGATTGAGCACCAGATTGACTTAATTCCCGGTGCTTCACTGCCAAACCGTGCACCATACCGTACCAATCCAGAGGAGACGAAGGAGATTATGCGTCAAGTACAAGAGCTTCTCGACAAAGGTTATATACGCGAATCCCTTAGTGATAGAGGCAAAGGTGTCCCGTCTTTCGATGAGATGATGGATATCACTTTGGTGGAAGTCGACTTTGACGATCCGACTACGAACGTGCGAGGACGTCGCGCCTTAGCAATCGCTAAACCAACTCCGAGAGGTTATTGACCACGCCGGAGCACGATCAACCTGACCACGAGGGTCTGTTTCCTGCGAGCAAACGAAGAACAAGCAAGAAACTAAGATTGCAATCTGGATATTGCGAATATAAGACGAAAGCTTTATTGATCAAGGTGGGGTTCTGTGACGCCTTTGTCTGGTCGTTGAACACAAACGAAGTACGCGAAGTTGCAGCTATGGCGAACTTTTAATCTAAACAAAACCCAAAGTCTAAACGGTGCCCTAAGGGCTGTATATATGGAGGAAGAGAGGGGGAATTTCGTGGCCCTTGGTGGAGGGGTCCGAAATCAACCCTATCTCTTGTTTCCCCACACATACAGACTCTAAAAATAGCCTATACTTATGTATTTCGAAATTACATGGGCCTGGCCCAATAAAAAGGTGACGCAGCACCTATAATAGCCTCGGGACGAAATTTATGAAGTGGCATCTTGTATATTTCGTCCAAGGCTTCATGCACCCATTATGGTGGCTTCAAAGTCCTGAAATCATCACTTGTAACTCCGTTCTTGTTCCCCTTGCGCATGGCATCATCTCCATGCTTGTTCTTGCTCCAATGTTCATCCTTCTCCAAGCTAGGCCCTTCATTTGTAAGCAAAACAAATGTATCCAATTTAGGCAGCATCATATTCTCATGAACATTAGAATCATTACCAAGAAACGAAAGTACCTGATAATTTAATTGGCGTGCGCGAGCTCTAGTAATTGGTACTGTATATGTAGCAGTAGGGGCTGTGGGTGTAACAATGGTATTGATGTCCTCATCACATTCAACTACATCAATCGCGTTAACTAAACGCTTCTGCTTTCGGTCTACGAGGGTACGTGGACACACTCTCCCCTCTCGTTGCTATGCATCACCTAGATAGATCTTGCGTGATCATAGGAAATTACCACGTTCCTCAACAGTGGCATCCGAGCCAGGTCTATTCGTAGATGTTATATGCACGAGTAGAACACAAAGAGTTGTGGGCGATAATAGTCATACTGCTTACCAGCATATCATACTTTGATTTGGCGGTATTGTTGGATGAAGCGGCTCAGACCGACATTACGTGTACGCTTACGCGAGACTGGTTCTACCGACGTGCTTTGCACATAGGTGGCTGGTGAGTGTCTGTTTCTCCAACTTTAGTTGAATCGAGTGTGGCTACGCCTGGTCTTTGTTGAGGGTTAAAACAACACACTTGACGAAAAACTATTGTGGTTTTGATGCGTAGGTAAGAACGGTTCTTGCTAGAAGCCCGTAGCAGCCACGTAAAACTTGCAACAACAAAGTAGAGGACGTCTAACTTGTTTTTGCAGGGCTTGCTGTGATGTGATATGGTCAAGCATGATGTGATATAAATTGTTGTATGAGATGATCATGTTTTGTAACAAAGATATCGGCAACTGGCAGGAGCCATATGGTTGTCGCTTTATTGTATGCAATGCAATCGCCATGTAATTGTTTTACTTTATCACTAAGCGGTAGTGATAGTCGTAGTAACAATAGGTCGCGAGACGACCAGGATGCTACGATGGAGATCAAGGTGACGCGCCGGTGACGTTGGAGATCGTGACGATGCTTCGGTGACGGAGATCATGAGCACAAGATGATGATGGCCATATCATGTCACATATTTTGATTGCATGTGATGTTTATCCTTTATGCATCTTATTTTGCTTAGAACGTTGATAACCCACAAGTGTAGGGGATCGCAACAGCTTTCGAGGGTAAAGTATTCAACCCAAATTTATTGATCCGACACAAGGGGAGCCAAAGAATATTCTTGAGTATTAGAAGTTGAGTTATCAATTCAACCACACCTGGATAACTTAGTATCTGCAGCAAACTATTTAGTAGCAAAGTAGTATGATAGTAATGGTAAGAGTGGCAAAAGTAAAGATAATAGTTTTGTAGTAATTGTAACAGTAGCAACGGAAAAGTAAATAAGCAAAGCACAATATGTGAAAAGCTCGCAGGCATTGGATCAGTGATGGATAATTATGTCGGATGCGATTCCTCATGTAATAGCTATAACATAGGGTGACACAGAACTAGCTCCAATTCATCAATGTAATGTAGGCATGTATTCCGAATATAGTCATACGTGCTTATGGAAAAGAACTTGCATGACATCTTTTGTCCTACCCTCCCGTGGCAGCGAGGTCCTAGTGAAACTAAGGGATATTAAGGCCTCCTTTTAATAGAAAACCAGAACAAAGCATTAGCACATAGTGAATACATGAACTCCTCAAACTACGGTCATCACCAAGAAGTATCCCGATTATTGTCACTTCGGGGTTGTCGGATCATAACACATAATAGGTGACTATAGACTTGCAAGATAGGATCAAGAACACACATAGTGGATACTAGGGATCAAACCCTAACAAAACTAACTTTATTACATGGTAAATCTCATCCAACCCATCACCGTCCAGCAAGCCTACAATGGAATTACTCACGCATGGCGGTGAGCATCATGAAATTGGTGATGAAGGATGGTTGATGATGACGACGGCGACGAATCCCCCTCTCCGGAGCCCCGAACGGACTCCAGATCAGCCCTCCCGAGAGAGATTAGGGCTTGGCCGCGGCTCCGTATCGTAAAACATGATGAAACTTTCTCTCTGATTTTTTTCTCCGCGAAACGGAATATATGGAGTTGGAGTTGAGGTCGATGGAGCTCCAGGGGGCCCACGAGACAGGGGGGCGCACCCAGGGGGAGGGCCCGCCCCCACCCTCGTGGACATGGTGTGGGCCCCCTGGTCTTGATTCTTTCACCAGTATTTTTTATATTTTCCAAAACTTGTCTCCGTGGATTTTCAGGTCATTCCGAGAACTTCTGTTTTCTACACATAAAACAACATCATGGCAGTTCTGCTGAAAACAGCGTCAGTTCGGGTTAGTTTCATTCAAATCATGCAAGTTAGAGTCCAAAACAAGGGCAAAAGTGTTTGGAAAAGTAGATACGTTGGAGACGTATCAACTCCCCCAAGCTTAAACCTTTGCTTGTCCTTAAGCAATTCAGTTGATAAACTGAAAGTGATAAAGAAAAACGTTTACAAACTCTATTTGCTCTTGTTGTTGTAAACATGCAAAGCCAGCATTCAAGTTTCAACAAATATCATGAACTAACCATACTCACAATAACACTTAGGTCTCATAATTATTCATATCAATGGCATAATCAGCTAGCGAGCGATAATAATAAAACTCGGATGACAACACTTTCTCAAAACAATCATAATATGATATAACAAAATGGTATCTCGCTAGCCCTTTCTGAGACCGCAAAACATAAATGCAGAGCACCTTTAAAGATCAAGGACTGACTAAACATTGTAATTCATGGTAAAGGAGATCCAGTCAAGTCATACCCAATATAAACTAATAGTAATGAATGCAAATGACAGTGTGCTCTCCAGCGGGTGCTTTTTAATAAGAAGGTGATGACTCAACATAAAAGTAAATAGATAGGCCCTTCCCAGAGGGAAGCAGGGATTTGTAGAGGTGCCAGAGCTCGATTTTAAAATAGAGATAAATAACATTTTGAGCGGCATACTTTCACTGTCAACGCAACAACTATGAGATGGCTGTATCTTCCATACTACATGCATTATAGGCAGTTCCCAAACAGAATGGTAAAAGTTATACTCCCCCACCACCAACAAGCATCAATCCATGGCTTGCTCGAAACAACTAGTGCCTCCAACTAACAACAACCCTGGGGGAGTTTTGTTTAATTATATTGATTTGCTTTGATCTTTTTGGATCATGGGACTGGGCATCCTGGTTACCGGCCCTTTCTCGTGAATGAGGAGCGGAGTCCACTCCTCTTGAGAATAACCCACCTAGCATGGAAGATATAGGCAGCCCTAGTTGTAACATGAGCTGCTCGAGCATACAAAACAGAATTTCATTTGAAGGTTTGGAGTTTGGTACAATTTACTTGGAATGGCAGGTAAATATCGCATATAGGAAGGTATGGTGGACCCATATGGAATAACTTTGGGGTTTAAGGAGTTTGGATGCACAAGCAGTATTCCTGCTTAGTACAAGTGAAGGCTAGCAAAATACTGGGAAGCGACCAACTGAGAGAGCAACAACAGTCATGAACATGCATTAAAATTAATTCACACCGAATACAAGCATGAGTAGGATATAATCCACCATGAACATAAATATCATGAAGGCTATGTTGATTTGTTTCAACTACATGTGTGAACATGTGCCAAGTCGAGTCACTCAATTCATTCAAAGGAGGATACCATCCCATCATACCACATCATAATCATTTTAATAGCATGTTGGCACGCAAGGTAAACCATTATAACTCATAGCTAATCAAGCATGGCACAAGCAACTATAATCTCTAAATGTCATTGCAAATATGTTTACGTCATAATAAGCTGAATCAGGAACGATGAACTCATCATATTTACAAAAACAAGAGAGGCCGAGTTCATACTAGCTTTTCTCATCTCAACCAATCCATCATATATCGTCATTATTGCCTTTCACTTGCACAACTGAACGATGTGTATAATAATAATAGTGCACGTGCATTGGACTAAGCTGGAATCTGCAAGCATTCAACTCAAGAGAGAAGACAAGAAATATGGGCTCTAGGTTAAATAAACAATCATGCATATGAGAGCCACTAAGCATTTTCAATATGGTCTTCTACTCTCAACCCCCAAAGGAAAGAAAAGAAAATAAAACTATTTACACGTGAAAGCTCCCAACAAGTAAGAAGAAGAACGAGAAATCTTTTTGGGTTTTCATTTTAATTCTACTATAAGCATGGAAATTAAACTAACTATTTTTTTGCTTTTTCTTAAGGCTTATCAAATACACAAGAAAAAAGCTAGAAAAAGAAATTAAACTAGCATGGATAATACAATGAAAGAGTATGAGCACCGATGTCTAGAATAGTGTGTGAACATTAATGTAAAGCCGGTGAGAAATACGTACTCCCCCAAGCTTAGGCTTTTGGCCTAAGTTGGTCTATTGCCAAGGATCGCGACTGCTCTCCCTGGTGTACTAAGGGGTGAAATTAGGATACCACTGGCTGGCCATCTCCTCCGGATCCCACTGGTAGGTTGATGCACGATAAGGGTCCAGTGAAGGCTCCGGCTCCGGCTCAGGTTCTGGAGTGGATGCTTGGCCTCGATGAGCGTACACCGCTCCCAGTGTGACAAGAAAATTATCTGCAATCAAATCAAACAATAGAGGCGCAGGCAGAATAATAGTCTCATTGTGTTTCTTATTAAATCTCAGGTTATACAGAAGCATCTTATCTTTGTTGTCAACAATAAATCATGCGCTACCATGCTCCTATAATCTAATATGTAAGGAGGCAATATTGTCTCCTCTTTTTCATGGTGCCTAATAGGTATCTCAAAATGTCTAGCAAGGCGTGCAGCATAGATACCTGCAAAGATGAGGCCTTTTGTATGATTCAGGCTTAGCCGTTTAGCAATAACGACACCCATACTAAAACTATTATCACCAAACAAGGCATGGTGAAGAATAATAATATCAGGAACATTGAAGTTTCCACTATTTCCACGACCAATTAACACTACAGGAATCAGCTACTTTGCCATCCGCCAAGGCGGACGGCAAAGGCATGAATGGCGGACGGCAAAGGTCTTTGCCGTCCGCCACGGACGACAAAAGTGGACGGCAAAGAAAGGTACGGTAAAGAGCTACTTTGCCGTCTGCTTTTGGTGGCGGACGGCAAAGGGGCCTTTGCCATCAGCGGCTGACGGCAAAGGGCATGGCTCTTTGCCATCTGCTAGCAGTCGGCAAAGGACATGGCTCTTTGCCATCTGCTGGCAAACGGCAAAGACTGCAGGCTCTTTGCCATCTGCTGGCAGATGGCAAAGAAACCAAATAGGCATTAATTTTGTTTCTTCTTATATCCATTCATTTTCATAGAAAATCAAACACACACACACACACACACACACACACACATATATATATATATATATATATATATATATATATATATATATATGACCAATATAGGATATCCAACACATGTTACCAATAGTAGCAAGTTTCATCCATACATATACATAGTTTCATCAATATTACACAGTTTCATCCATAGGTAGCAAGTTTCACAAAGTAAAAACAGAAACTAAAGACAAGCACTCCATATCTGAAATTACAAGAAATGACCTAAAACTAAATATCTATTTTCCTAGGCAGCACACACTTGACCACCATAGCAGCTTGTCGGACCGTTGTACCTGTGGAGCACAAAACAGCAGTCAGCCTGATTAGAAATTTTAAGGAGAGCAGTGCTAGTTTAAGAGTTATGAACAGATAGAAATGGTGCATAAATTCCTATCATTCAACAAACATAAGTTATTTCCAAGTGAAACACGGGGCAATGTTATCCACTTCAAAACAGAACAGAACACATAGGTACACACATCATCAAGTTTTTTCCACAAATGAGTTACTGATTGAGTTCAAGAAATGACCAAGGGCCTAATTGGTTCACAGGACCTAAAAACTCATAAATAGGGAAATCACTGGGTTGCAATGTCACGCCCTCTCTTGATACAATATGTTCCACAGGATGTTTGAGTGCATCATAGAAAACCATAGGAGTTTTTCAATGCCGCATATTACAATCATATGGAATAATTTGAAGCAGAGAGGCTCCAAAAGGGGAAATCATGCTGTGTGGGAAAAGAGAATACCAATCACCGTAATGAAAAATATAGCATGCCAGAATCACTATTCTAGAGCACATATCCGTACCAAAACATTTACAGTGTTTCCAACTCTTCTAAGCATGTTAGAACACTATGAGGACAATCAAATTGAGTTATCTAAGCAATTTGACAATCAAATGGAGTTAACACGGGCCCCAGGGTTAGGGATTTAGTGATGGCAACAGTCTGCCAGCCGGCTTCCTCAATAGAAGGGACAGACCCAGTGCTAGAAGCAGAACAAGAACGTTGATATACAAGATAAGCACAAGCCCTTGAGAGCAGTCTGCTTGGCAGAACAATTAATTAACCTCTAGAAGCAGAAGAAGCACGTTGATAGACAAGTTATTATGAAGAACCAACCTTGAGAGCGGTCTGCTTGCGCAAGATATCATTGGACTTGAACATGACTGCGGCAATCCAGATCATGACGAAGAAACCTACACAATATAAACTCAATTGGAATGAGGAACTCGCCATCATCTTCTGACCAAGAGGCATCAAGTACCTAGACAAAAAAGTAAGAGCACAATAAGATACAATGTATGCCGGTGGACATGTTTAACAACAAGAAAACTACCCTATGAATAGCATAGTTAAATGTGATTCCTCCTAGTAGTATGTGTTCTATTATTCATAGTTATGAGAGCCCGAGACTATGCCAATAAGTCCAGAAAGAAAAGGCCTCCAAAATGTAGCATTATTTCAGTAGCAAGATTTTCTTTTCGGAAATAGGTTTATCCGAGGAGTGTTGACCTACGTCACATAGTGTAATATAGGCACTTCATTTGTTTTTAAGAAACTTGAGATTACTGCTGGTGCTAAAACAAAGCCCACCAAAATCCTCTTTCAGCTAAAATACCAATTCACGTACTAGCTAGCATCACTAGTTAAGCAAACAGATTTATCACTTGTAGCAGCGTTGACCAAATTGCCACGGCAGCAGAACCCCAGCCATATGAGTACCTGTCTTAAATCTAGACTATACCAATTGTGCAACTGACATTGAGATTTCAGAGGGCGGGCGCACCAGAACGACAAGTGCTATACCTTCACATTGGGGTCCCTGAGGTTGGCGTGCAGCCACTCGGCAGACACAACAGGCTCGGTCCGCGGCACCGCGTGGACGACGCCCGACGCGGCGTTGGTGGCGACGGCCTCCGAGACGGCCGACGACATGGCGTTGAAGCATGCGGCGATCCCGAACCGCGTCATCGACGCCCCGCACCTGACCTCCGTCGCGCGCGCCCATCCGACCCTGCCCTACAAGTTTCCAAGAAAATTATGACAGCCTCAACAAGTACTGAACGAAAAGAAGATCTGACAACTACTCCCTCTGTCTCATAATATACAGAAACATCAGAAACTTGTGTACCTTCCAAATGGACCACTCACTTTGTTGATCGCTTGGAGAAAATATATGCTTTGAGGAAGAAGAATTGTTGTCGTGCTGCCTACGTAAGAAGGTTGCCGCATAAGTAATCAGGTTGATCATGAGCTTAACACTAAGCAGTTACAGAAAATAGTAGAGATGAAGCAAGCAACAATATTTACTTCCGGGATATTATCAGTGGATCCATGAGACGGAAGATAAAGATACTCCGATCATATTTGAACAAGGAACGAAGAAACGTGGGGCGTAATTAAGCACCTCAGTAGATGGTCAGACTTTGAACCCTCTGCTGCCCACAAGTATCAGTATCAAAATGACCTTGCCCATGTAGTGTACCAACCACATATTAGCATGAGCTCGTCCAAATACAAGACACGGTGGGGACCGAAGAACAACGAGACTACAAACAGAATTAACATTGCAGGAACCGCAGAGCACAGGCAACACAATCGATAGTACTGAGCCACAGACAGAGCAAGCGAGCAGGCACGGAAAAAACAGGGCGGAGGAGCGGGACTCATGCACGCTCAAGCTCGTCGGGATCAGGATCTTCGGCTGCGGCCGCGGCAAGCCAGAGCAGCGCCGCCGCACAGATCCCCGGGGCCCACCAGCGCCCCATCCCCGCCTCCCGGCCGGCCTCAGATCTCCCATGGCGGGCGGGGCGCAGAGGAGCTCGGTGCTCGGCTCCCATGGCGGCGGCGAATCTCGAGGTTGGGGTGACCGGCGACGAGGCTTCCGCGGCAGGGCGGCGAGCTTGTGGGGAGGTGGCGGTGCGCGACGCGATGCAGGCGGCAGCGCGAGGCGGCGGGGCTCCTGGGGTCCGGTGAGGTGGCAGCACACACCGGCGGGTGGAGGCGAGGTGGCGCAGCGGCGCGGGGTCGAGGAAGGCGGGGTCGGGAGGCTCTCGGCTGTGGGGCGGGCATCGTCGAATCCCGCCGGAGCTCGCCGGAATCAGCCGGCGTAGCTTCTCGCGGGAGGGAGAGGGAGAGACGAGCGGGAGAGAGAGAGAGGGGTGGGGCAGAGAGATAGGGGCGGAGAGAGAGGGGATAGAGATAGAGGAGGTGGGGCAACGGGTTTTTTTTACCCGCAAAAAAAGCCCCCTCTTTGTCGTCCGCCAACAGATGGCAAAGCATCTTTGCCGTCCGCCAGCAGATGGCAAAGAGTGAAGTTGGACCGTTGTAGCATATTGGCATCCGGTGGCACCTCTTTGCCGTCCGCTGACGGATGGCAAAGATTCTTTGCCATCTGCCAGCAGACGGCAAAGAAATGACAGATGGCAAAGACCTTCTTTGCCGTCTGCCAGTTCTTTGCCGTCTGTTGTTTGGTAGCTGATGGCAAAGACCTTCTTTGCCGTCCGCAAGTAGACGGCAAAGAACTGGCAGACGGCAAAATCCCTGATTCCAGTAGTGTAAGCATCTACTAGCAAATATGGCAAAGTAGCGTAAAACAGGAAAGTGTATGGTAGAGATTCTCGCATCGGAACCCTTTGTTGGATCTCCTACGCTGATAGTGTTAACAAAGCTATCCACATCTTTATGATGTGGTTCATCTAATTTTCCCTGAATTCATCATATAAATGAAATGATACTGAAAGAGGTGACTTCTTAGGATAATAATAAAAGTTTTGCACAAAAGTATTGGTGAGTAAGAGATACTGATCGATCCGGCCGTGGAGGAAATCGGTGAGGCCTGCATTCTCGATCAAAGAATAAAAGTCTTCATAAATCCCGGCTTCTCTCAAGAATTCATCACAGGGCCATTCACACGGCCGTACTTCCGCTATGCGAGGAAGATTATACTTGGCCTTTTCCTTTTCTTTAGCTTGTCTTTCCTGGGAGCTTTGGCTAGAAGAGCCCCTCAAAAATCTCCTTAACATTTTCTAAAAATTTCTGAAATTTTAGTAACTTCAAAATAAAAGTGAATAAAACTAAACAAGCTTGATAGCAACTACTCCTACAAGTGCCTAGAGCCCATATCATGCATTAGAATTACTTGGGACCTCATAAATTTGACATGCAAGCTCAAGAACAAGGTCACCTATGCAGCAAAAATTTGCAATGAATAAAACACTAGAACAAAAACTAATTGGACCAATGGAGGAGTCACATACGAAGCAACAATCTCCCAAAGCAGTTTTGTGAATGGAGCTTTGAGCAAGGAGATCGAAAATCGCAGCAAAATGAGCTAGAACTCGTGCTTGAGCAGGATGGGGATTTTTTTGGGAAGAAGATGGAGTGTGTGGGTGCTGGCATAAGTGGAGGAGGTCACCATGGGCCCACGAGACAGGGGGGCACGCCCAGCGGGTGTGGGCGCGCCCTCCACCCTCGTGGCCTGGTGCTTGCCCCTCCTGTAGTGTTTTCAGTGCCTAAAATCCTCAAATATTCCATAAAAAAATCATACTAAATTTGCAGGGCGTTTGGAGCACTTTTATTTTCGGGATATTTTTTAATGCACGGATAATTCAGAAAATAGACAAATAATACTACTTTTGCTTTATTTATTCTAATTAACAGAAAGTAAAAAGAGGGTACAGAAGGTTGTGCCTTCTAGTTTCATCCATCTCATGATCATCAAAATGAATCCACTAACAAGGTTGATCAAGTCTTGTTAACAAACTCATTTCGAATAACATGGAACCGGAGAAATTTCGAATAACACTAAGTTACCTCAACGGGGATACGCACATCCCCAACAATAAGAATATCATACTTTTTCTTGACAGTAGGAAGAGGAAATTCAAAACCTCCAATAATGATAGTTGGAACTTTTCTAATAGAATTGATGCTATGAACTTGAGATTGTTTCCTCGGAAAGTGTACCGTATGCTCATTACCGTTAACATGAAAAGTGACATTGCCTTTGTTGCAATCAATAACAACCCCTGCAGTATTCAAAAAGGGTCTACCAAGGATAATCGACATACTATCGTCCTCGGGAATATCAAGAATAACAAAGTCCGTTAAGATAGTGACATTTGCAACCACAACAGGCACATCCTCACAAATACCGACAGGTATGACAGTTGATTTGTCAGCCATTTGCAAAGATATTTCAGTAGGTGTCAACTTATTCAATTCAAGTCTACGATAAAAAGAGAGAGGCATAACACTAACACCGACTCCAAGATCACATAAAGCAGTTTTAACATAATCTATACCTACTAATAAAGGGGTATTGCTTCTTACCACCGTAATTTCGTCCGTTTTTGGTATGTCCACCTTGTCCATATTATATTTTCTCTACCCGAAGTGGTACTAATCTATATAGCTGGCCATAACATCAAAAACATCACGTTCATACCGACTTGGTCCTGCAGGCATTCCTACCGACTTGGGCCTGCAGGCTGGGCCTGGGCCATTGGCCCAGCTTCAGGGTAACCCGAAAAGGAAAAAACAAACAAACATGCATGAGGACTCGAACTCACGACCTTCCTAACCCGTAGGATAAACGCCAGCCAACTGAACTAGGCCTTCCTACATTTACTAGTAGTGATTAGTATTGTTATCAAATAGTACCACCTCGCCCTTTGAAAGGCACAACCATCAACTTATATACGTGTTCAAATTACCTATCATCAATCACCTTAAGCCAGCTCAGAAATTGGTGATCGGAGGGTGAGGAGTTGGTGCGTAGAAAGGAAGGAATGGATTCCTAAGACACGCTTGCATGCGTGCTACATAATAAAAGGATTTCTAAGAAATATGGTGGGCAACTAAACGGGGGAAATTAAGAGAGCAATACACGCTACATGCGCTATGCAAAATAAAGTTGAGATAATTAAGAAATGGATTCAATGCATGCATACGCATTGCATGTTTGTACATAGGTGCCCTTTACATAATCGTCATGTTAATTTCCTAAATAAACAGGATTCTAAGAGATACATGCTTGCTGCATAATTAATATTTGAAATATACTCTCGATCTCTTTCTCCACCACAGCTATGTACCCTCCTTTCATTTTCAGCTTCGCTTGCTCAAGAATTGCCACAAGCGCAAATCCCGCTTTTTGTGAGTCCAAAAATTCTTTCGCAAAACAATTCATCTTTTTCTGGTTATTGGTTATCCTGTCTGCGCAGGCAACATACACGACGAAATATCACATTTCAATGTAAGGCTGCATTAATTAATGCGAAGAAGCTCACTGCCTGGGTATACATGATGGTCCACTAAAGGCAGGAAGGAGGACAGTGGGGCTCAAGAGATGTTGATAACAAGCATGGACGAGGCGACGAGAACGGGCGGAAATAGGTCAAGGGGTGAGATAGGTAACAATGTCCCCCGTTGCAATGCACGGGCATTTGTGCTAGTCTTTTTTAATGGAGCATGGTATAGTTGGTACCCCGGGATCTCCAAGTTTCTTGGGTATTCCACCCTTAAAAGTATAATTAGCAAGCATGGTGGAAATTTCAGCTTCTGGTATCTTTCTTTTATTTGTAATGATATCCTTCATATACTTAGCATAAGGATTTACTTTAAGCATATCAGTCAAGCGCATACATAAGAAGATAGGTCTAATCATTTCAGCAAAGCGCTCAAAATCCTCATCATCCTTTGTCTTGGATGGTTTAGGAGGAAAGGGCATGGGTTTCTGAACCCATGGTTCTCTTTCTCTACCGTGCTTCCTAGCAACAAAATCTCTCTTATCATAATGTTGATTCTTTGATTGTGGGTTATCAAGATCAACAGCAGGTTCAATCTCTACATCATCATTTTTGCTAGGTTGAGCATCAACATGAACATTATCATTAACATTATCACTAGGTTCATATTTGTCACCTGATTGTGTTTCAGCATCAGAAATAGAAATATCATTGGGATTCTCAGGTGTGTCTACGACAGGTTCACTAGAAGCATGCAAAGTCATATCGTTTTTCTTTTTCTTCTTTTTAGAAGAACTAGGTGCCTCTAAATTATTTCTCTGAGAATCCTGCTCGATTCTCTTAGGGTGGCCTTCAGGATACAAAGGTTCCTAAGTCATTCTACCAGTTCTAGTAGAAACTCTAACAGCAAATTCATTTTTATTATTTAATTCATCAAGCAAATCATTTTGAGCTTTAAGTACTTGCTCAGCTTGAGTAGCAACCATAGAAGCATATTTGCTAATGAGTTTAATTTCACCTTTAACTCTAGCCATATAATCACTCAAGCGTCCTATCTCGAAAGCATTATTCTTTAATTCTCTACCAACATAAGCATTAAAACTTTCTTGCCTAGCCATAAAGTCATCAAATTCATCTAAGCATGGGCTATGAAATTTAGTAGACGGAATTTCAACTTTATCATATCTATAGAGAGAATTTACCTTTACTACCTGTGACGGGTTATCAGGACAATGTGGTTCTTCGACAGGTGGTATATTAAGACCATGTATTTCTTCAATAGGTGGTAAATTCTTTACATCTTCAGCTTTAATACCTTTTTCTTTCATTGATTTCTTTGCCTCTTGCATATCTTCAGGACTGAGAAATAGAACGCCTCTCTTCTTCGGAGTGGATTTAGGAATAGGCTCAGGAGTTGGCTCAATTGGTTCAGGAATTGCCTCAGGAATTGGCTCAGGGAGAGTCCAATTTCATTAGTCAACATATTATTCAACAGTAATTCAACTTCGTCGACTGTTCTTTCCCTGAAAACACAACCAACACAACTATCCAAGTAGTCCTTGGAAGCATCAGTTAGTCCATTATAAAAGATATCAAATATTTCATTTTTCTTAAGAGGATGATCAGGCAAAGCATTAAGTAATCGGAGAAGCCTCCCCCAAGCTTGTGGTAGACTCTCTTCTTTGATTTGCACAAAATTATATATTTCCCGCAAGGCAGCTTGTTTCTTATGAGCAGGGAAATATTTAGCAGAGTAGTAATAAATCATATCCTGGGGACTACGCACACAACCAGGATCAAGAGAATTAAACCAAGTCTTAGCATCACCCTTTAATGAGAACGGAAATATCTTAAGAATATAATAATAGCGAGACTTCTCATCATTAGTAATCAGGGTGGCTATATCATTTAACTTGGTAAGATGTGCCACAACAGTTTCAGATTCAAGGCCATAAAAAGGATGAGATTCAACTAAAGTAATAATCTCAGGATCAACAGAGAATTCATAATCCTTATCAGTAACACAAATAGGTGAAGTAGCAAAAGCAGGGTCAGGTTTCATTCTAGCATTAAGAGATTGCGGCTTCCATTTAGCTAATAACTTCTTAAGATCGTATCTATCTTTGCAAGCAAAGATAGCTCTAGCAGCTTCCTCATCCATAACATAACCCTCAGGAACAATAGGTAATTCATAATCAGGGGGAGAACTTTCATCATCACTATCATCAATAATAGCATCTTCAATAATTTCATTCTCTCTAGCCCTAGCAAGTTGTTCATCAAGAAATTCACCTAATGGCAAAATAGTATCACGCACAGAAGTAGTTTCATCATAAGTATCATGCATAGCAGAAGTGGCATCATCAATAACATGCGACATATCAGAATTCATAGTAGTAGCAGGTTTAGGTGTCGCAAGCTTACTCAAAACAGAAGGAGAATCTAGCGCAGAGCTAGATGGTAGTTCCTTACCTCCCCTCATAGTTGAGGAAAAAATCGTAGTTTTAGCATCTTTCAAGTTCTTCATAGTGATCAACAGATATAAATCCCAAGTGACTCAGAGAATAGAGCTATGCTCCCCGGCAACGGCGCCAAAAATTAGTCTTGATAATCCACAAGTGTAGGGGATCGCAACAGCTTTCGAGGGTAAAGTATTCAACCCAAATTTATTGATTCAACACAAGGGGAGCCAACGAATATTCTTGAGTATTAGCAGTTGAGTTGTCAATTCAACCACACCTGGATAACTTAGTATCTGCAGCAAAGTATTTAGTAGCAAAGTAGTATGATAGTAATGGTAAGAGTGGCAAAAGTAAAGATAATAGTTTTGTAGTAATTGTAACAGTAGCAACGGAAAAGTAAATAAGCAAAGCACAATATGTGAAAAGCTCGTAGGCATTGGATCAGTGATGGATAATTATGTCGGATGCGATTCCTCATGTAATAGCTATAACATAGGGTGACACAGAACTAGCTCCAATTCATCAATGTAATGTAGGCATATATTCCGAATATAGTCATACGTGCTTATGGAAAAGACTTTGCATGACATCTTTTGTCCCACCCTCCCGTGGCAGCGGGGCCCTAGTGGAAACTAAGGGATATTAAGGCCTCCTTTTAATAGAGAACCGGAACAAAGCATTAGCATATAGTGAATACATGAACTCCTCAAACTATGGTCATCACGGAGAAGTATCCCGATTATTGTCACTTCGGGGTTGTCGGATCATAACACATAATAGGTGACTATAGACTTGCAAGATAGGATCAAGAACACACATATATTCATGAAAACATAATAGGTTCAGATCTGAAATCATGGCACTCGGGCGCTAGTGACAAGCATTAAGCATAGCAAAGTCATAGCAACATCAATCTCAGAACATAGTGGATACAAGGGATCAAACCCTAACAAAACTAACTTGATTACATGGTAAATCTCATCCAACCCATCACCGTCCAGCAAGCCTACGATGGAATTACTCACGCACGGCGGTGAGCATCATGAAATTGGTGATGGAGGATGATTGATGATGACGACGGCGACGAATCCCCCTCTCCGGAGCCCCGAACGGACTCCAGATCAGCCCTCCCGAGAGAGATTAGGGCTTGGCGGTGGCTTCGTATCGTAAAACATGATGAAACTTTCTCTTTAATTTTTTTCTGCGCGAAATGGAATATATGGAGTTGGAGTTGAGGTCGGTGGAGCTCCAGGGGGGCCACGAGATAGGGGCGCGCGCCCAGGGGGGAGGGTGCGCCCCCACCCTCGTGGACAGGGTGTAGGCCCCCCTGGTCTTGATTCTTTCGCCAATATTTTATATATTTTCCAAAACTTGTCTCCGTGGATTTTCAGGTCATTCCGAGAACTTTTGTTTTCTACACATAAAACAACATCATGCCAGTTCTGCTGAAAATAGCGTCAATCCGGGTTAGTTTTATTCAAATCATGCAAGTTAGAGTCCAAAACAGGGGCAAAAGTGTTTGGAAAAGTAGATACGTTGGAGACGTATCAAACGTCGGTAGCATTATAAGATGATCCCTTACTAAATTTCAAGGTACAAGTGTTCTCCCTGAGTATGCATCATTGCTACAGTTTGTTGTGCCGAGACACCACATGATGATCGGGTGTGATAATCTCTACGTTCACATACAACGGGTGCAAGCCAGTTTTGCACACGCAGAATGCTCGGGTTAAACTTGACGAGCCTAGCATATGCAGATATGGCCTCGGAACACTGAGACCGAAAGGTCGAGCGTGAATCATATAGTAGATATGATCAACATAGTGATGTTCACCGTTGAAAACTACTCCATCTCACGTGATGATCGGACATGGTTTAGTTGATTTGGATCACGTGATCACTTAGATGACTAGAGGGATGTCTATCTAAGTGGGAGTTCTTAAGTAATATGATTAATTGAACTTTAATTTATCATGAACTTGGTACCTGATAGTATTTTGCATGTCTATGTTGTTATAGATCAATGGCCCGTGCTACCATTCCTTTGAATTTTAATGCGTTCCTAGAGAAAGCTAAGTTGAAAGATGAGGGCAGCAACTACACGGACTTGGTCCGTAACTTGAGGATTATCCTCATTGCTGCATAGAAGAATTACGTCCTGGAAGTACCGTCAGGTGTACCACCCGCGCCCCGCAACTGCAGACATTGTGAATGCCTGACAGATGCGTGTTGATGACTACTCGATAGTTCAGTGTGCCATGCTTTACGGCTTAGAACTAGGACTTCAACGATGTTTTGAATGTCATGGAGCATATTAGATGTTCCAGGAGTTGAGGTTGATATTTCAAGCAAATGCCCGGATTGAGAGATATGAAGTCTCCAATAAATTCTACAACTGTAAAATGGAGGAGAATAGTTCTGCCAGTGAACACATACTCAAAATGTCTGGGTACCACAACCACTTGACTCAACTAGGAGTTAATCTTCCTGATGATAGTGTCATTGATAGAGTTCTTCAATCACTGCCACCAAGCTACAAAAGCTTCGTGATGAACTATAATATGCAAGGGATGAACAAGACTATTCCCGAGCTCTTTGCGATGCTAAAGGCCGCAGAGGTAGAAATCAAAAAGGAGCATCAAGTGTTGATGGCCAATAAAACCACTAGTTTCAAGAAAAAGGGCAAAGGGTAGAAAGGGAACTTCAAGAGGAACGACAAAATGGTTGCTGCTCAAGAGAAGAAACCCAAATCTGGACCTAATCCTGAAACTGGGTGCTTCTACTAGGGACTGGTCACTGGAAGCGGAACTGCCCCAAGTATTTGGCGGATAAGAAGGATGGCAAAGTGAAAGGTATATTTGATATACATGTTATTGATGTGTACTTAACTAATGCTCGTAGTAGCGCTTGGGTATTTGTTACTGGTTCTGTTGCTCATATTTTCAACTCGAAACAGGGGCTATGGATTAATAGAAGATTAGCTAAGGACGAGGTGACGATGCACGTGGGAAATGGTTCCAAAGTCGATGTGACCGCGGTCGGCATGCTACCTCTACATCTACCATCGGGATTAGTTCTAGACATGAATAATTGTTATTTGGTGCCAGCGTTGAGCATGAACATTATATCTGAATCTTGTTTAATGCGAGACGGTTATTCATTTAAATCAGAGAATAATGGTTGTTCTATTTATATGAGTAATATCTTTTATGGTCATGCACCCCTGCTGAGTGGTCTATTTTTGTTGAATCTCGATAGTAGTGATACACATATTCATAGTGTTGAAGCCAAAAGATTGAAGTTTAATAATGATAGTGCAACTTATTTGCGGCACTGCCGTTTGGGTCATATCGGTATAAAGCACATGAAGAAACTCCATACTGATGGACTTTTGGAATCACTTGATTATGAATCACTTGGTGCTTATGAACTGTGCCTTATGGGCAAGGTGACTAAAACTCCGTTCTCCGGAACAATGGAACGAGCTACTAACTTGTTGGAAATAATACATACCGATGTATGCGGTCCAATGAGTATTGATGCTCGTGGTGGGTATCGTTATTTTCTTACCTTCACAGATGATTTGAGCATATATGGTTATATCTACTTAATGAAGCATAAGTCTGAAACATTTGAAAAGTTCAAAGAATTTCAGAGTGAAGTGGAAAATCATCGTAACAAGAAAATAAACTTTCTACGATCTGATCGTGGAGGAGAATATTTGAGTTACGAGTTTTGTCTTGATTTGAAACAACATGGGATAGTTTCACAATTAATGCCACCTGGAACACCGCAGCAAAATGGTGTGTCCGAACATCATAACCGTACTCTATTAGGTATGGTGCGATCTATGATGTCTCTTACTGATTAACTGCTATCGTTTTCGGGTTATGCTCTAGAGACGGCTGCATTCACTTTAAATAGGGCACCATCAAAATCCGTTGAGATGACGCCTTATGAACTGTGGTTTGGCAAGAAACCAAAGTTGTCGTTTCTTAAAGTTTGGGGCTGCGATGCTTATGTGAAAAAGCTTCAACCTGATAAACTCGAACCCAAATCGGAGAAGTGCATCTTCATAGGATACCCAAAGGAAACTATTGGGTACTGTCGGTGTCAAAACCGGCGGATCTCGGGTAGGGGGTCCCGATCTGCGCGTCTAAGGCTAATGGTAACAGGAGGCAAGGGACATGATGTTTTACCCAGGTTCGGGCCCTCTCGATGGAGGTAAAACCCTACTTCCAGCTTGATTGATCTTGATGATATGAGTATTACAAGAGTTGATCTACCACGAGATCGTAGTGGCTAAACCCTAGAAGCTAGCCTATGATGATCATGATTGTGTCTCTAAGGACTAAACCCTCCAGTTTATATAGACACTGGAGGGGGCTAGGGTTTACACAGAGTCGGTTACAAAGAAGGAGATCTAATATCCGGATCGCCAAGCTTGTCTTCCCCGCAAAGGAGAGTCCCATCCGGACACGGGACGAAGTCTTGAGTCTTGTATCTTCACGGTCCAACAGTCCGGCCAAAGTATATAGTCCGGCTATTCGGATACCCCCTAATCCAGGACTCCCTCAGTAGCCCCTGAACCAGGCTTCAATGACGATGAGTCCGGCACACAGTTTGTCTTCGGCATTGCAAGGCGGGTTCCATCTCCGAATACTCCAAAGTATGTGTTGTAATGAACAGTGTCCGGCTTCCCATCAATGTTGTACTCCTCGGCTTCTGTGCTTCAATAATGGCCATCTCCACGTGTCGAGCGAATACGAGGAGCCGGGGCATTTTTGCATTTGCCACCCCGGTCTTGCAGGCAAACCTTCTATTTGAAGGGACGGGGATTCTCAGATCCAAGCCTCACCTTCTTCCCTTGAGCGAGCGTCCAACAGAGCGCACCCAGAAAAAATCATTCCAGCATGGCTGGTCGCCGCAGCTCCCCCTCTCGCTCCCGTAGCTCTAGGCCAGGTGATTGGGAAGAATGTTTTGTTCCTCAAAGCCGTTTAATAGAGTTGCAGACCCAAGGGTTTCTTCCACCGGCGTTCATGGTCCCTGTCCGAGCCGGACTAGCCACCTATAATGACGGGGAGCAAGCGGAGAGATCTCCTAATCCATCCCCGGGGGAGCGAATATGCCTCATCCTGCACCTGCTAAGAGGTGTCGGGTTTCCAATCCACCCATTCCTTCGCGGGCTCCTGGAGTTCTACGGCCTCCAGTTGCACAACTTCACCCTTGCCTCCGTGTTGCATATCGCAGGATACGTCGCCCTTTGTAAATTATTCCTGGGCTGTGAGGCTCACTTTGGGTTATGGAAGAAGTTGTTCTGCCTTGTCCCTCGCAACCAGGGGAAATCCATATGTCAAGTGGGCGGAGCCGAAATATGGCGCGTCGCCGAGACCGGATACCTGTCCGGTACTCCCAAGAAGGCACCTGAAAACTGGCCCTCGGAGTGGTTTTATGTTGATGACGTTCCCCTTCCAGATCTAGTCTGGATGGGCCTCCCTGAGTTAAATAACGCTCCGCCGAAGGCACGCCGAAGTTGGCGCCCTCAGGGCCCCCAAGAGGAGGATACCAGAGAAGTACACTTCCTGGTGAGCAGGATAAAGATACTGATCAAATCAGGGCTCGCAATAGTCGAGGTCATAGCAATATGCATAATGCGGGGGGTGCAGCCGCTTCAATATCGGGGGAAGCCCATGTGGCACTACAACGGGGAAGATGATGCCACCTGCTGTGGTCGTAAAGGTCCGGACTCTGCCACTGCTCTGGTAAGAATACTGTCTGATTTGTACAAAGGGGAAGAAGAAGAATTCCTTCGTATTAAACCGCGGGATGGATTTTCCATGTACAACCCCCCAAGCTGGGTAAGTTGTCACTCTTTCCCTCGCTCCATTCATTATGGCGTCCTTCATCACGATTATTTACCTCGATATTTCTGAGCAGGAACTGAGGAGGGCCGTGGAAGGATTCAACAGCCCCTCCCCGCAGCCAGAGGACCCCGGAAGGGCCTTCGATCCAGGACTCGAAGAAGATCTGGATATTACTATGGAGCTTGTCAACGGGACATTTTATCAGGCCAGTTGTGATGGTGCCTTGGTGGCTATTACCGCCGACTATCCTAGACTGCTACCTGCATCGCGTGTAAGCAAAGTCGAAACCTTATCCTCTAAAGAGGATTCCTTTCTGATATCATGCCTTATGCATAAAATATCATATTTTTATAGAGACGACCATCGAAACGTGGCGCCGAGCCCTTGGGGGCTCATCGGCAAAGGACGTCCGGGTCCGGCAGGCTTAAGAGGAAGGCGGTTAGGGCCGAAACGCCGTTACAGAGGTATGGCGAAAACCTGCTCTGTGATTATTGTGTTTGAAATGTAACAACATTTTTCGTGTTCTGGCAGAAAGAGGAGTCGTCGGACTATATTCGGAGATCCTGCCGATCACACCTCCACCAGCCGGATTCCAGAGCCGGCCTCGAGAGAGGATGCCAATGCGGGGCCGATGCCGAATTGTCCTCCGATAGAGGATGCGGATATGCTCTCCGCCACGAATTCCGAAGTAGAGAGTGCCATGAATCACCGGCGCCGATGGGCCGTGCTTTGCAATAGCATCTTTTCTGAAGAGGCATTTAATGCTTTCAATTCGGGAGACGCATACATCGAGCTGCTCAAGGCGGGCTTGCCCGAGCGACGGACCAGTATGCAAAAGATATACGGGTAAGGAAATTTGATAAGCATGTATAGTAGTAGCCCCTGAGACTTGAAACGGTTGGAACAACTGATTTAAGGATCATTTTGTGCATAGTTTCTTGTAGATAAGAATACCCACTTGTCTCAAGAGCTGGAGGAGTGCAAGACCCAGCTGAGGGCCGCGGTTGCCAAACTAGAGGAATCCCAGAAGGCCTCATCTGGTAACATTTGTCTCAATAGAGTAATTTTAAAGGAATATACCAGTTAGCAATTGGCTTGCTTCATAAGTCTAACAGAAAATTCTGCAGACAATCCCGGGATGAATCCGGAGATCGTAAAAGATAGCGAGTCGCATCTCCAAAGACAACTGAAGGCTGGCGAGCGTGTGCTTATGCAGGTTAGGCAGGAGAAGAACAATCTCCAAGATGCCAATGTCCGGCTGGGCGTCGAATTATCAGATGTTCGAGCTCAGCTGGCGGACTCCGTGAAGGAGAATAGAAGGCTTCGTCGCGGCATGTATGGTAAGTCCCTAAACGAACTGCAGTATAGTTCGACGAGGAAGCATACTAAAAGAGTTTATATCTGTAGGTATGGTGATGGGCCATCCTGAAGAGGAGATGCCCGCGTCTGTAGGTGATTCGCTGCAAGACCTCTCACATTTGCACGAATGAGTTCGATAGGTGATGCAGGGTATTGCCCAGGCCTTGTGGCCATCCACTTCCCCGCCAAAAGGCTTGGGGGAGCTCGTGGATATGCTCCAAGGAGCACGGTGGCGTTTCTGGTTGTGGAAGATGTCGGCCTGCCGACAAGGTGCAAGGGAAGCCTGGGCCATGGTGAAGACGCGCTACACCAAGCTTGACCCGAACCATATGGCCGAAGTTGGACCGGCGGGGCCAGATGGGCAAGAAATTCCCGTGAGTCTGGTGTATGACCAGGTAGCATTAGCCGCAAAGTATTCCCAACAGGATTGCAAGCTAGATAGCCTATTGGACGGTATAGAGGAAGAATATAGTCAGTCCAAGTGACTATGTAATTCAGTGGACATATGTAGTCCCTAGCCAGATTAAAAATCATTTGTCATGGCAGACCTTTTTGCTTCAGCCCCCGGATCCGACAGTCCGGGGTGTATCCGAATACCCGCTCAGTTATGCAGAATTGGGGTATGCGTGGAAACCAGGCGTAGGGGTCATAAGTGCTTGAACAGACAAGTACCCAACTAGTTATGTTATATTACATGGGTAATAAGAAACATCTTCCAGGGAGAATAGTTCCGTTAGGGGTTCCTTTCCCTGGGTACGCATGCATCGATGTACATGTCTGGACTGCGAACAGAAACGCATGATACAAAACTTCTGGGGATTCACATTGTAATAAATGAAAGAAACATCTTTTGTTCACCGACCGAATATTCCCTTAAGAACGCTAGCTTTCTGCTTCACCCAGTCTGAGGTACACATCCGGCTGAACCGGCGGTAACAATCAAGAGGTGCTCCCCTTATGCCCTAGCCAAATTAACGGGAACATAGGGCATAAACACAAGAGCCAGGCAACCCAGCATGGCCACATCTTAAGTCATATCGATGCATATAATGGTGAATAAAAGGCACATATGGAAAAAGAACGCTTATGTGATAGGCAAGAAGCCATGAAAGTAATTATATTTAGCTTCTGTATACGAAGCCCCCAGGTATGGTTTACACACTTAGTGCGGCCGGAGTGATCCGAGCATCCGCACTGTATTGAGTACTTTGTGTGAAGAAGGGAAAAAGGGTGAGAAAGGGGAAAAAGGGGAGGAGCATAATTAAAAGAGCGGGGGTAAGGAGACGAACATTGGGTTCGGCACTAGGCGTAGAATCTCCGGAGTCTGGCCGCGTTCCATGGGTTCGGCTCGAGTCTGTTATCGGATGCATTAGGCAGGCGGTACGCTCCTCCGGTGAGAACTTTATCAATAATGAAGGGACCCTCCCACTTAGGTTTGAGATTGTCCTTCTTCTTCTCCAGTAGGCGTAGAACAAGTTTGCCAATATTATAAGTTTTGGCCCGCACTTCTCTGCTTTGATACCGTCGAGCCTGCTGCTGATAGAATGCGGAACGGGTTTTTGCGACGTCGCGCTCCTCCTCGAGGGCATCTAAGTTGTCCTGCCGATCTAACTCGGCTTCCTTTTCTTCGTACATGCGCACGCATGGTGAGTTGTGGATTATGTCGCAGGGTAGTACTGCTTCTGCGTAGTACACTATAAAAAATGGTGTGTATCCGGTGGTGCGATTCGTCGTGGTCTGCAGCCCCCAGAGTACGGAGTCGAGCTCCTCAACCCAGTGCGTGTCCGATTCCGTCAGGGACCGCACTAGCCTGGGTTTGATGCCGCTCATGATGAGGCCGTTTGCACGTTCGACCTGGTCGTTTATTTGGGGATGGTAGACGGAGGCGTAATCGAGCTTAATGCCCATGTTGCCGCACCAAGTTTTCACTTCATCGGCTGTGAAGTTTGAGCCATTTCAGTGATGATGCTGTGGGGGACGCTGTAACGGTGTACAACCCCGGATATGAAGTCTATCGCTGGTTCGGATTCGACCGTTTTAACTGGTTTGGCTTCTATCCATTTGGTGAACTTGTCCACCATGACCAATAAGTATTTTTTCTTATGGCTCCCCCCTTTAAGAGGTCCGACCATATCCAGCCCCCAGACCGTGACGGGCCAAGTAATGGGGATTGTTTGGAGAGCGGTAGGGGGCATATGACTTTGATTGGCAAAGAGCTGGCAACCGATGCACTGTTGGACAAGGTCCTGTGCGTTTGCTCAGGCTGTCGGCCAATAAAAGCCTGTACGGAAGGCCTTGCTTACAAGTGCCCGAGCCGCAGTGTGGTGCCCGCCGAGTCCGGCATGGATTTCAGCCAAGAGTTGTCGCCCTTCCTCTTTGGAGATGCATCTTTGGAGCACTCCGGTCGCACTCTTCTTATAGAGTTCTCCCTCATGTAATTTATAGGCCTTGGAATGCCGCACAATACATCATGCTTCATTTTGGTCCTCGGGGAGCTCCTGCCTATTTAGGTAGGCCAAGAAAGGCTCGGTGCACGAGGCGATTACAACCATGATTTCATGGGCCGAAGATGTTATTTTGGTGGCGGAGCCTCCGATTACGTCAGATGGTTCGGAATCTGGGGTTGTATTTGGATCCGGACTAGTGTTGCCGGACTCCCCTTCCCATACCATGGATGGCTTGAACAGCCTTTCCAGGAATATGTTGGGTGGGAAAGGGTCATGTTTGGCGCCAATGCGGGCAAGGATATCCGCCGCTTGATTGTTTTCTTGAGCCACGTGGTGGAATTCGAGCCCCTCGAACCTAGCTGACATTTTGAGGACGACATTATGGTAGGCCGCCATTTCCGGATCTTTTGCATCAAAATCTCCGTTTATTTGTGATATTGCGAGGTTTGAATCCCCGCGCACCTCCAGGCGTTGAATGCCCATAGAGACTGCCATCCAAAGACCATGCAACAGAGCCTCGTATTCGGCTGCATTGTTGGAGCCTGTGTATAATATTTGGAGTACGTATTGGACCGTGTCTCCGGTGGGGGAAGTCAGGACTACACCTGCTCCCAATCCGGCCAGCATTTTAGAGCCATCGAAGTGCATGATCCAGTTAGAGTATGCGCCATACTCTTTAGGGAGTTCGGCTTTTGTCCATTCGGCGACAAAGTCATCCAATACTTGCGACTTAATGGCCTGCCGTGGTTTGTATGTTATGTTGAATGGGAGGAGCTCAATGGCCCATTTAGCAATCCGTCCCGTAGCGTCGCGGTTGTTTATTATGTCGTTCAGTGGTACTTCAGAGGCCACCGTAATCGAACACTCCTGGAAGTAGTGTCGTAGCTTCCGGGATGCCATGAAGACCGCGTATGCTATCTTTTGATAGTGTGGGTATCGGGATTTGCATGGGGTGAGGACCGTGGACACGTAATATACCGGCTTTTGGAGCGGGAATTTGTATCCATCTGCTTCTCATTCGATGATGAGCGCTGCGCTTACACCTTGATGTGTTGCAGCTATGTACAATAGCATAGGTTCGCCAATATTTGGTGCTGTCTGGACTGGATTACTGGCCAATAAGGTCTTTATTTAATCCAGTCCGGCCGCGGCTGCATCCGTCCACACAAAGTGTTCGGTGCATCGAAGAAGGCGGTAGAGGGGTAGTGCCTTTTCTCCTAATTGGGAGATAAAGCGGCTTAAGGCAGCCACGCATCCAGCTAGTTTCTGGATATGTTTGAGGTCTGTTGGGATAGCCAACTGCGACAGAGCTCGGATTTTTGCCGGATTTGCTTCAATTCCTCTATTGGAAACAATGAAGCCGAGCAACTTCCCGGAGGGTATGCCGAAAACACATTTTTCCGGGTTTAGCTTGATGTCGTATGTTCGGAGGTTATTGAACGTAAGCCTCAAGTCATCTATTAGGGTTTCAACGTGTGTTGTTTTTATGACCACGTCGTCCACATATGCCTCCACTGTTTTGCCGATTTGCTTCTCCAGGCATGTTTGAATCATGCGTTGATAGGTTGCGCCGGTATTTTTAAGCCCGAAAGGCATAGTGTTGATGCAGAAAGGACCATATGGCGTTATGAAGGCCGTTGCGGCTTGGTTGGACTCTACCATTTTTATTTGATGGTATCCGGAGTATGCGTCGAGGAAACATAGTGAATCGTGTCCTGCGATGGCGTCGATGATTTGATCGATGCGAGGGAGGGGCAAGGGATCCTTGGGGCAAGCCTTGTTGAGGTCTTTGAAATCGACGCATAGGCGCCAGGATTTGTCCTTCTTTGGTACCATTACCAGATTTGCCAGCCAATCCGGATGCTTGATATCTCTGATGAATCCGGCCTCAAGTAGCTTGGCTAGCTCTTCTCCCATGGCTTGCCGTTTAGGCTCTGAGAAGCGCCTAAGAGTCTGTTTGACTGGCTTATATCCTTTCAGTATATTGAGGCTGTGTTCGGCCAGCCTGCGTGGGATGCCCGGTATGTCCGAAGGATGCTAGGCGAAAATGTCCCAATTCTCGCATAGGAAGTCTCGTAGTGCGGCGTCCATTACGGGGCTCAACTGTGTCCCGATGGAAGCTGTCTTTGTGGGGTCCGTTGGATGGACCTGGAATTTTACTATCTCGTCTGCGGGTTTAAATGAGGTGGACTTGGGTCTTTTGTCGAGTATCACGTCGTCCCTGTCCACTGTGGCGTGCAGCGTTGTTAGTTCTTCGGCCGCTAGGGCTTCGGATAATGCTTCCAGGGCTAGTGCTGCAGTTTTATTTTCGGCAGGGAGTGCGACGTCCGGATCACTAGCTAGAGTGATGATTCCATTGGGTCCGGGCATTTTAAGCTTCATGTACCCGTAATGGGGTATAGCTTGAAAGCTCGTGAATGCGTCCTGCCCTAAAAGGGCGTGGTATCCACTGCTGAAGGGAGGCACTTGGAATGTGATTTCTTCGGACCTGTAATTCTCCGGGGTGCCGAATACCATATCAAGTGTGATTTTCCCCGCACACCATGCCTCCCGACTAGGGATGATTCCCCTGAAGGTTGTGTCGCTTTGCTCAATGCGGCTTTTATCAATTTCCATCTTGTTGTGTGTTTCTTCATAGATCAAGTTTAATCCGCTTCCACCGTCCATGAGTACTTTAGTGAGCCGAAAGCCGTCCACGATTGGGCTAAGGACCAAAGCGGCTGGTTCCCGTACTGTCTGGAATTGAGGTTCGTTAGTGGCACTGAAATTTATAGCAGTGCCGTTCCACGGATTTATTTTTGCCACATGGCAGACTTCAACGAAATTTTGATGAGCTCGCTTGCGCCTATTATTTGAGGTGAAAGTCTCGAAGACTGTCAGTACTGTATTGTTGTCTTCGGCGGGATGTTGTTCTGCTTTATGTCTTATAAGAAGATCGTCACTTCTTTTTGCTACCTGCCGGAGTATCCAACATGCTCTAAGGCTCTGCGTTGGCGTAGTGTCTGGTGTGCTGTGGAGTTTGCATGGCCCATTGAGCCATTCTTCCAATACGGTTCCACTCCCTGGGGTGGGTTTTGGTTTCTTGTTAGTTGGATCGGGTAACTTACGAGAGTTCGCCCGTTTAGCTTGGACAAAGGTTTTAGTGAGAGCCGGATTATCCCAAAATTCTGTTTTGGTTTTCCAGGCGCTTTCCATCGCACAGTACTTCTGTACTATGGCTGTTAAGTCAGCAAAGTGTACTATGTCACGACGACTTATAGCATTAAGGATCCCTTTGTTCGTGCAGTTTTTGCAGAAAAGTGAGATTGCGTCTTCCTCACGACAGTCCTTAACCCTGTTTAGCACAAGGAGGAATCTGGCCCAGTAGCGATGTACTGTCTCTTGGGGCTCCTGTCTGATATGGGAGAGACGGTTTAAGTCTGGGTGGTGGGTGTAGCTGAATCTGGATTCTAATCCGATCTAACGCCCAGGGGCAGAGGAGCTTCCGGGCTTGACAGCTCGGGCTCCAGGGTGCTGCCCGATTTTTCTAGCCCGATACCGGATTCTAAGTCCGTGGTCTGGGTCATGTCCTCCCGCGAGCGGGTATCCGGCTCAGAGAGCTCGATAATCCAGACATAATTCGTCCTCAAAGTAGAGGGATAATCCATGTGTGGCTCTTCCACTACTGCTATCTCGTGGGTGACTGATGGGGTTTTAATATCCCTCTGGTCGGGTTTAAGCCCAATCCGATCATAGTCTGTAGCAACTCCCAAAGCGGTGATGCGATCCAAGAGCTCATTAAGGGAGGAGAGCTCTATTGGATTCATCTGTTCGGCGAGTTCTGAATTGATGTGGAGGCTGTTTTTGATGACCTGAGAGGTCATCATCGGCGCGAAAGCCGATCGGGCGGCCATGACAAAGCCGCCTAGTCAGAGATTTTGGCCTACCGCCAGTGCTCCCCCAGAGGTGATGTTGTCCTTGACAACAAGACGGGCCATCGAGCCTTGCAGCGACGACATAGAGGAACTCTCAATGAAAGCACCAATGTCGGTGTCAAAACCGGCGGATCTCGGGTAGGGGGTCCCGATCTGTGCGTCTAAGGCTAATGGTAAGAGGAGGCAAGGGACATGATGTTTTACCTAGGTTCGGGCCCTCTCGATGGAGGTAAAACCCTACTTCCTACTTTATTGATATTGATGATACGAGTATTACAAGAGTTGATCTACCATGAGATCGTAGTGGCTAAACCCTAGAAGCTAGCCTATGATGATTATGATTGTGTCTCTAAGGACTAAACCCTCCGGTTTATATAGACACCGAAGGGGGCTAGGGTTTACATAGAGTCGGTTACAAAGAAGGATATCTAATATCCGGATCGCCAAGCTTGTCTTCCACACAAAGGAGAGTCCCATCCGGACATGGGACGAAGTCTTGAGTCTTGTATGTTCACGGTCCAACAGTCCGGCCAAAGTATATAGTCCGGCTGTCCGGATACCCCCTAATCCAGGACTCCCTTAGGTACACCTTCTATCACATACCCGAAAGCAAAATCTTTGTTGCTAAGAATGGATCCTTCCTAGAGAAGGAGTTTCTCTCGAAAGAAGTGAGTAGGAGGAAAGTAGAACTTGATGAGGTAACTATACCTTCTCCCTTATTGGAAAGTAGTTCATCACAGAAATCAGTTCCCGTATCCCTACACCAATTAGTGAGGAAGCTAATGATGATGATCATGAAGCTTCAGATCAAGTTACTACCGAACCTCGTAGGTCTTCCAGAGTAAGATCCACACCAGAGTGGTACGGTAATCCTATTCTGGAAGTCATGTTACTAGACCATGATGAACCTACGAACTATGAGGAAGCGATGATGAGCCCAGATTTCACAAAATGTCTTGAGGCCATGAAATCTGAGATGGGATCCATGTATGAGAACAAAGTGTTGACTTTGGTGGACTTGCCCGATGATCGGCAAGCCATAGAAAATAAATGGATCTTTAAGAAGAAGACCTATGCATACGGTAATGTTACTGTTTACAAAGCTCGACTTGTTGCAAAAGGTTTTCGACAAGTTCAAGGAGTTGACTATGATGAGACTTTCTCACCCGTAGCGATGCTTAAGTCTGTTTGAATCATGTTAGCAATTGCTGCACTTTATGATTATGAAATTTGGCAAATGGATGTCAAAACTGCATTCCTGAATGGATTTCTGGAAGAAGAGTTGTATATGATGCAACCGGAAGGTTTTGTCGATCCAAAAGGTGCTAGCAAAGTGTGCAAGCTCCAGCGATCCGTTTATGGACTGGTGTAAGCCTCTCAGAGTTGGAATAAACATTTTGATATTGTGATCAAAGTATATGGTTTTATACAGACTTTTGGAGAAGCCTGTATTTACAAGAAAGTGAGTGGGAGCTATGTAGCATTTCTGATCTTATATGTAGATGACATATTGTTGATTGGAAATGATATAGAATTTTCGGATAGCATAAAGGGATACCTGAATAAGAGTTTTTCTATGAAAGACCTTGGAGAAGCTGCTTACATATTGGGCATCAAGATCTATAGAGATAGATCAAGACGCTTAATTGGACGTTCACAAAGCACATACCTTGATAAAGTTTTGAAGAAGTTCAAAATGGATCAGTCAAAGAAAGCGTTCTTGCCTGTGTTACAAGGTGTGAAGTTGAGTCAGACTCAAAGCCCGACCACCGCAGAAGATAGAGAGAAAATGAAAGACATTCCCTATGCTTCAGCCATAGGTTCTATCATGTATGCAATGTTGTGTACCAGACTTGATGTATGTCTTGCTATAAGCATAGCAGGGAGGTACCAAAGTAATACCGGAGTGGAGCACTGGACAGTGGTCAAGAACAGTCTGAAATACATGAAAAGGACTAAGGATATGTTTCTCGTTTATGGAGGTGAAAAAGAGCTCGTCGTAAATGGTTACGTCGATGCAAGCTTTGACACTGATCTGGATGACTCTAAGTCGCAAACCGGATACGTATTTTTATTGAATGGAGGAGCTGTCAGTTGGTGCAATTCCAAGCAGAGCGTCGTGGCGGTATCTATGTGTGAAGCAGAGTACATTGCTGCTTCAGAAGGAGCGAATGAAGGAGTTTGGATGAAGGAGTTCATATCCGATCTAGGTGTCATACCTAGTGCATCGGGTCCAATGAAAATCTTTTGTGACAATACTGGTGCAATTGCCTTGGCAAAGGAATCCAGATTTCACAAGAGAACCAAGCACATCAAGAGACGCTTCAATTCCATCCATCATCAAGTGTCGGAAGGGGACATAGAAATGTGCAAGATACACATGGATCTGAATGTTGCAGACCCGTTGACTAAGCCTCTTCCATGAGCAAAACATGATCAACACCAAAGCTCCATGGGTGTTAGAATCATTACTATGTAATCTAGATTATTGACTCTAGTCCAAGTGGGAGACTAAAGGAAATAAGCCCTAGAGGCAATAATAAAGTTATTTTTTATTTCCTTAATTCATGATAAATGTTTATTATTCATGCTAGAATTGTATTAACCGGAAACTAAGTACATGTGTGAATACATAGAGAAAATATATAGTCCCTAGTATGCCTCTACTTGACTAGCTCGTTTATCAAAGATGGTTAAGTTTCCTAACCATAGACATGTGTTGTCATTTGATAAACAGGATCACATCATTAGGAGAATGATGTGATGGACATGACCCATCCGTTAGCTTAGCATTATGATTGTGTTAGTTTCATTGCTACTGCTTTCTTCATGACTTATACAAGTTCCTCAGACTATGAGATTATGCAACTCCTGGATACCGGAGGAACACTTTGTGTGCTACCAAACATCACAAGGTAAAAGGGTGATAATAAAGGTGCTCTATAGGTGTCTCCGAAGTTGTTTGTTGGGTTGGCATAGATCGAGATTAGGATTTGTCACTCCAAGTTTCAGCGAGGTATCTTTGGGCCCTCTCGGTAATACTCATCACTATAAGCCTTGCAAGCATTGTGAATATGAGTTAGTTGCGGGATGAAGTATTATGAAATGAGTAAAGAGACTTTCTGGTAACGAGATTGAACTAGGTATTGAGATATCGACGATCGAATCTCAGGCAAGTAACATACCGATGACAAAGGGAACAACGTATGTTGTTATGCGGTTTGACCAATAAAGATCTTCATAGAATATGTAGGAACCAATATGAGCATCCAGGTTCCGCTATTGGTTAATGACCGGAGATGTGTCTCGTTCATGTCTACATAGTTCTCGAACCTGTAGGGTCCGCACGCTTAATGTTCGATGATGATTGGTATTATGAGTTTATGTGTTTTGATGTACCGAAGGTAGTTCGGAGTTTCGGATGTGAACACGGACATGACAAGGAGTCTCAAAATGGTCGAGACATGAAGATTGATATATTGGACGACTATGTTTGGACATCACAATGGTTCCAGATAAGTCCGGGCATTTATCGGAGTACCGGGGGTTACCGGAACCCTCTCGGGGTGCATACGGGCCTTAATGGGCCTTAGTGGGAGAGGAGAGAAGGCAGCCTAGGAGCCCCCCCCAAGCCCAATCCGAATTGGGTGAGGGGGCCGACCCCCCTTTCCTTTCTCCTTCCCCATCTTCCTTCTATTCCTAGTGGCACTAGGAAAAGGGGAGTCCTACTCCTACTAGGAGGAGGACTCCTCCCCCCTTGGCGCGCCTAGAGAGGCTGGCCAGCCTCCCCCTCCCTCATTTATATACATGGGAGGGGGGCACCCCATAGACACACAAGTTGACATTGTTTAGCCGTGTGCGGTGCCCCCCTCCACAGTTACACACCTCGGTCATATCGTCGTAGTGCTTAGGCGAAGCCCTGTGCCGGTAACTTCATTATCGCCGTCACCAGGCCATCGTATTGATGAAACTCTCCCTCGACCTCAACTGGATCAAGAGTATGAGGGACGTCCGTGAGTCGAACGTGTGCTGAACGTGGAGGTGCCATACGTTTGGTGCTTGGATCGGTTGGATCCTGAAGACGTTCGACTACATCAACCGCGTTAACTAAACGCTTCTGCTTTTGGTCTATGAGGGTACGTGGACACACTCTCCCCTCTCGTTGCTATGCATCACCTAGATAGATCTTGCGTGATTGTAGGAATTTTTTTGAAATTACCCCGTACCCCAACAGAGCCCGGGACTGGCCCCCAGGTTTTAGCTTTGGGCTGATGATGCTGAGCGATGGTGTTAGCTTGGTCCAAGTCCAAGGTAAAGGGCTCGGGATCGTTGGGAATCTTAGTATGGCCCATCTCCTTGGAACTGGGGTTGATGTTGACGAGAGGTGCGCCTTCCTGTCTGCCAAGGAGGGGAGTGGCGCGCCTCAAGCCCCTTGGCCACCTGCCGTCTATCCTTGGAAGGCGTCGGACAGGGATCTTGGCGCTTCCCGGGAGCGGTGGTGATGGAGAGAAAACGAGGGAAGGCGGGGGTAGCGAGTGGCGGAGGGTCAGGTCAGAGTATGATGGCGTGGATGCCTTCGCCTCCGACCGGCGGCCTGCCGCCTCGTCTTCCGTCCTTCCCTTCCCTCCCCGACACCATCATCACCGGCCTCTTTGGGCTATAGCCGGGGAGGGATGTCTTCCTGGCGCCTCCGCCTTTCCTCCAGTGATCTCCCGACCGAGCCTCTACAGATGTCCCCGCCAGGGCTCGAGTCGGGTCTTCTTGCTGGTGGCGGAAGTCGGGGGTGCTCCGCCCCGCTCCTACGTGATGCGGAGCATCCCACGTTCATCCCCATGTACACTCCGACTACTCTCCAAGCCACAAAAGGACATATGACGAGACCTCGAATATACGCCATTGGACACAAGGTGAACTCGCTCCTCTATGAATCGTCACTTTCCACATGTGAGACATGGCTACTACCTCAAACATGTGTGCTATGCATGTCCAAGAACCAGGAGGAAGGCCATGGAACAGCTAGGAGCATTGGACAAGACGGCGAGGACACCAAGCGCGAGGAACAAGAGGAAGAGCTGCCTGAAAGCTACAGCTCTCGGACGACCGACAATCTTCGGACGTTCGACACATGGAGACTTCACCAGCCAAATCGGCTCCAGCCGAGGCTACCTACAACGCCCGGACGACCGCCCGACGCCGGACGTCCGACACTCATCAGCGCCCGGACGACCGACCCCGACCGGACGTCCGACCCCAACAGTCCAGTACAGAAACATCGGAAGTCCGAATACCTCCAGACATCCGACGCCACCTATCCAGAGCCAAAACGCCGGACGTCCACAAGCACCGGAAGACCGGACCGTCGCGATCCACCGGACGTCCGGTACCTGTCGGACGACCGAAGCCTGTGTGTGCGCAGCTTCAGGCCCGAGGCCCATGTACCCTTTCACTTTGCCCCCATTTGCACTTAGACTATAAATAGACCTCCTCCTCCTCCTAGAGAGGGTTAGCATTGGTTTAGCTCATTTGAGATAGAGCTTTGCTCATCCATACGGATCTCCTCCTCGTGAGAGACCGCGGCCTCTTCGGAGAAGATCCACCTAGATTCAAGACCCCTTTACGGGAAGATCCCTCGTGGATTCAAGACCTCCTCTCGGAGTTGAACTACCGCCACTTGTATCGTCCTTTGTTGGATTTGGATCTTGTACCCTTTTGTGTTTTGAGGATCCTGCACATGTGTGACTTTGTTCTTGTTGGTTGAGTGCTCTCTCGTGTTTTTCCCTCGTTCCCCTCCTCGTGTTCTTCGTGTTCCTCGTAGGGATCCTCTCCAAACGTGAAAGATCGGCCTCTAGAGTTCTACCGTACATCATATTGGTATCATGAGCCATGTTGATCACGTTTTTGAAGCCCCTACCCCTTGTTTTTAGCTTGATTTTGTTGTGTTCTTCCTCAAATTTGAAAATCCGCACCAAAAATAGCCCCATTTTTTTTGTGATTTGTTGGTTTGATAATGTTTTGTTGATTTTGATCCGTGGATTTGCTTGGTTTCGAGTGGATCTAGCATCTCCCCTAGTTTCCCCATCTTTCATCCACGAAATCTCATCAATTTTGACCCTGAAATCCCCATTTTCCGCCCAAAACCGCGTCCCGAATTTCGCATCTCGCGTTGACCCCAACCGACCGGACGACCGACGTTTTTTCGGACATTCGACACCCCCAGAACCATCGGACAACTAACCATCATCGGACATCCAACACTCGTGATCCAGTACCAAAATGGTGGATGTCCGGCCATTTCCGGACGTCCGTCCCGCGCCCCAGCCACCAGTCGTCCGACCATCATCGGACGTCCGATACCTGTAGATTCCCACTTCGGCTGATTTTTGTTTTGTCCATAACTAATTCATCCGAACTCCGATTTCGACATTCTTTAGCTCGTTTTGAAGCTATTGACATCCCCCATCCCACAAAAATACCACCAACATCATTTGACTCCATCAAAATGTTGTGAATTTTGGCATCTTTGCCTAGGGCTTCCACCACATCATCCGCTACACCACCACCGACTTCCGCAACCTAACCCATTTGGATCCATATAGCATTAGTGGTTGCTTGAGTAGTGATTCAAGTCTCCTAAGGTGTTTCGGCTACTTAGGGACGGTTGCTTCTTCATCAACCACCACCACCTCCATTTCCGCATAACCTTGCCCACCATACACTTCCACCATCCCAACTTAACCCAATTTTTGTTTGAGCTTGTTTGAGTTGTGGCTTGTGTCTCCTAAGGTGTTTCGGCTACTTAGGGACGACAACTTCAACTCCGACATGTGTATAGCCCATTGTTCCACTTCCCATTGCCAAGTGCAAACCACCACCGCTTTCCGCTACCACCATTTTACTTTTGCCTTTGGAGATTTTGAGTTTGCGGTTTTTCCGTTTCCTAAGGTGTTTCGGCTAATTAGGAACGGGTCTACATCGAGCATACCGCCACTCATCATCGCCACGAGTTTGTCATCGACTTTGACCAACTCACTATCATCCGTCCTTGGCTTACAAACGACGAACATTTGACTGTAACCTCGACGACATCATTGTATATTCCCCTTGCAATTCAATTGATAACCCCTAGCCCATTTTGCTCACTTGCCTATCGAGACTAGCCATTGAGTATTGCCCGGCAACGTGACTTGTGCACATTAGTGATCATATTTCCCATAGCATACATACCATATCATCGTGGTGCATATCTTGGTATCATATCTTGTGTCACAAGTTTGTTCCCGCATATACACAATTGCTATCTTAGTTTGTGCATTGTGAAAAAGTGGCCATATCATACAAAAAAATAGAAAGAAAGAACAAGCTTTTAAGCAAAAAAAAGAGAGCAATGAAGCTTGTAAGCAAGTGCCATAGCACCATACCACATTGCACATAAGATTGTCATATCCGATCATCTTGGATCATCTTGAGAGAAACACCGGGAACCATACATACATAGCATACTTGGGATACAAAGTTTATCCATTTTGCATCTTATAGGTTGTGCACAAGTGTCGTATCCGCCTATTGAGCAATCGTGCTAGCGTCTCTCTTGATTTGTGCAACACGAGTGTTTTCCGTGGATTCCACATTTTGTTCTCATTCCTTGGTTGCACGACCCCATTTATCTATCCGTGTGTGTGTTTCCGTGTTCCATTCTTTGTTATTGGTCTACTTGTTTCACTTGCGAATTTGTGAATCTCTTTCAACATTATTGACTCTTGCTAACATTTTGCATCAAATTTTTGTGCCACTATCCTCACCGAGCTCCACCATAAGCTTTACTTGTGTAGGTGTGAGAACCGACAAGAATTGGTACCAATTGTGTTATTTCCTTGTTACACATTTGAGTGATCATTGATCCATCTTCAACATCGGTCAAGGTACATTTGGTCTAGTTCTTCTGTTTCTACCAATCATACTTGCTCGAGTCTTGTGATGGATAGGCAAGACATTTCATCTCCGGTCTACCACAACAATGATGGCGTGAACAACTACATGACCAAAGCGTCCATCTTCGATCTACAACGACAAATGCAAGGCGCACAATCAAGATTGCGAGAGCACATCGAGAACATCTCCATCGACATTCATCACTCCGAAGCAAAGAAAAGGGACTACATCGCCAAGAAGCTTTCCGCACATAAAGAGGAGCAAGATGCAAGGATAGAGGAGATTCGGGCCTTGATAAAGTCTTCTTCCCCTTCGTCATCTTCAAGGCGGCAACGTTCAATCCACAAGTCTTCGGAGCGCGAAAACGATGCAAGTGCAATTCGTCCACGTCCATGTCTTCATGGCGACCACCATCACGTTCATGATCCACATCATCATGAAGGGCAAGTCACCTCCAAGCATCATGTGCATGACGACGAACGACATCTACTACAAGCTCAAGTACGGCAATGACATCATCATCATGAATATGCTCCACAAGCGCAAATGTACAAGTCCCAACAAGCCCTACTTCACGCCAAGTCGATGCTTCATGAGCAAAAAAGAAGACCGCGCGACGAGCACCACCAAGACGGAGATACGGCTACATCAACCACTTCGGCATCTTCGCCAAGTGTTCTCAAGGCATCTTCGCCTTTGGACGTACGGCATCTTCGCCTACTTCCCACGAGTATGCCTACAACGACTTCATCAAGTCCAAGGCGACCACCTACAAGCGAGGGCGACACTTCCATCTTTGGAAGCCCCTCCAGGAAGATGGCCGATCATGGGAAATCCCCTTCGGTCATGGAGACGAGCTACGAGGTGCCACATCTTATGGGCCTCCCACACCAAGACGGTGGCAAGAAGGTCGAGCAAGGGCCATCCCCTTCGACCATGGCGATAGGAGTTGAGCACGGAGACATTTGCACCTACATCTCTCCGACACCCACATATGTCGAGATGCCCCAAGTGCCATGTGACGAGAGCCACCACCCCATGAGTGAGATGAGTGACTCCACCATATATGACATTGAGAGCATTTCCTATGAGAGGATGAGTGTGACCACCACTAGCCCCACACATGAGAGCATGCCACACATCCTATGTGAGGTTGAGAGCCATTTGAGTGACTCCACCAACCATATGAGTGAGAGCATCCTTAAGGGAGTGAGTGAGCCACAACACTTAGAGAGTAAGGTAGTTGCCATGGCATGTAAGGCCACTATGATTTCTAACGACTTAACCTCTACTCCTAGTGTGTTTTCTTCTTTGGTGCTAGGTCTCCTACATGACGACATGCCTATCCTCGACGAGTCCATCCTTCCAATGGAGACGACGATGGCCGTGGTAGACGATGATGCACCCCCCACATGGTTCCATCAAGATGAAGTTGACAACGAGTGGATCTTCAACACCTCACCTACAACACATGAGCGACGCCCCAAAGGTAACATAGGTGATGGTACTTCTCTTGTCCCACTAGCGGACTATCTTACCAATGATTGCTTGCATTATGTTGACCCACCTATTCCCATGCTTCATGCTAGTGAGACCTCCTCATGTCATGACTTACCTATTTATGATGAATATGATGATGTGCATGTTGAGTTGCCTAGTTGTGATTCTATGCTCCATAGGATATCATGTGAAAATTCTTTTGATCACATCATGTTTGATAATCCTTTGAACTTGTCATATGCTATGAGTAAGATCTCCCATATTGCATCATTTCAATCTCAACATAGTAACTATGCATGCCCCATTAAAATAAATCCTATTTGCACCTATGGCATAGATGATGAGATGATGGTCATTGGATTTTGTTTTTCATGTGATGATATTACCATGCTTCCTTTACATGATTTGCGCAATTCATCTACTATGCCATGCCATGATCACATTGTTCCAAATATGCATTGTTTTGCATGTTGTCAATATTCTCCATGTGATGTTTCCATTAATGCTCATGAGGAGACCCTCATAGTTTCCTCATACATATTAGGAGATTTTGATAAATCCCATACTTTGCATGATTCCCATACTTGCGTGCACCATATGCATTCCATGAATAACAATGCTCTACATATATCTCATGATGCATACACAATATGAGTCTTCATTATGCATGCATAACAACAAACCTATCATGATGGATGGCATGTTTCTATATCGCTCATCTCATATATTTGAGCATTGGATATTTTTTGCTAACCGACACATGCACGTGCGCATCATGATGGATGATGTGTACATATACCACGCACACACAATTTTCCCTTTACCTTTGTTTTGTGTAGGTACTCACATATACTCGTCAACCTCTCAATCCCAAGAGTTGACGAAACGAGCTCTTGAGAGAAAGGACACTTTGGGATCCCGTGGACTATCCTTACCACCGTTCCCTCCACGCAAGGACTACGCGCATATCTTTTACTTGTCTCTCACACGGCTATGGGCTATTTAGCACTTGGCACCTTATGCTCATTTTACCGTTTTCACTTTGCATGCTATGCTTGCTTCTATGCCTTTGGCATGAAATTGTGACCCTTGTTTGCATCTACCCATGATTCACCATTATGCTACTTCTATGAGTATTTGCATGCTTGGTGGAGATACTTGTTGCTATCGCCATGTTTACCATGTGCTTCATGCTATCGTTGATTGTTGTGTTGGGAGAGTCATGATGTCCCATTGCTATTTACCTATGGCCTCTCGCCAATACATTGATGATAATTTTCTCATATCTTGCTTTCATGCTTGTGCTATGACATGTGATTTATTCATTCCCACTATTTGCACACATGACATGCTTGTCATGATTCCTTCTAGTATGTTGCATCTTCGCACTACTAGCTTGCTTGACTTGATCGCTATGATTGCTTGCTATGTTGCATCACCCATGTTCCACTCTTACTTGCTTTCTTGGGTTGATGACATATATGTTCATGCCTCTCACTTGATTTGTCACGATCATTGTCTCTTGTCTCCATTAGTTGCATCTCTCATATCACCTTGTATTGAGTGCCAACTTACTATGCTTATTGATCTTGGAGACTTTGACACCTTACTTCTGATGTATGCTTGTTTACTTGAGCCTATTGTATTTGGTTGTTATCGCATGATATGCCTCCATACTATGAAATACTACCTTGTACTTTCTTATGATGAGCATGATGCATACACTTGTTGGGTATCTTACCACACAAATGATGGTTTTGCACTTCCGCTAACCTCATTTGTTTTTCCGAGTGTTTTTCATGTTCTTTCATTTTTAAGGATTCACAAGGCGGTACCATGACGAGAAACTTGGTCATGCGAAGGCGTACACGATGCGCGACACCAACATTTTTGACATTCTCATAAAGGTGAACTCCTTCCCTTTGAGCCATCTTCAAATATGCATATTGGATGGGTCATTCTTTCATTGTTGTTTCCTTCTTGTTGTCTACATGATACATCTCGCGAACATAGGAGCGACATTGGAGATTGCCTCTATGGACTTTCACATGAGGAGCACTCACACTTATTGGATGCACCTTCAGAACTCCACTCATGACACGACATCGAGCATTGGTATACCACCACCTCCATTTTTGTTGATTGTGCTTCCTCATGTCATGCTCGATGGACATATCATACTCACCACAAGTTTGCACCCTATGCATGGATTGACTCACATTATGATTGCCTTGTTGCATCTTGTATTCCCAAGCCATCCATGATATATGATCTTGTTCACTTCCTTAGCAAATTTGTTGTGATCTTCCTTGATGTCATATTCATACATCATGATCATATTGCCCATCATCAATTGCATGACAACATAATCACATTGAGCACCAATTACCATGTTCATGCTCTGGATAAACCATCCCATTATGACATCATTTTGCACAATGGTCGCATTAATCACATTCACCACACCTTTGTGCATACGACAAATGAATTTGCTCATATGAATGCTTTACATCTCATTCTACATCTTTTGGATAAGCATCTTGTGCCTTGCCACGCACTATCTTGCCGCAAGGACTCATTCTTACATGATGGACACTTTGTGTGTGCTAACCGTTGTATTTCCGAGTATCGCTTGTGTTTGCTCATTTTGCATGTCTATCACTCCGGAGACACCTTGGAGTCCTTGGATTGCGCAATGCCTTCATCTACGTCCAACTACAAGTCCGTCCACGACAATCGTTTCCATGCTGATGAGGATCACGAACCGAGGTCGGATCTTTCCCAAGGGGGGGGGGGAGATGATGCGGAGCATCCCACGTTCATCCCCATGTACACTCCGACTACTCTCCAAGCCCCAAAAGGACATATGACGAGACCTCGAATATACACCATTGTACACAAGGTGAACTCGCTCCTCTATGAATCGTCACTTTCTACATGTGAGACATGGCTACTACCTCAAACATGTGTGCTATGCATGTCCAGGAACCAGGAGGAAGGCCATGGAATAGCTAGGAGCATTGGACAAGATGGCGAGGACACCAAGCGCGAGGAACAAGAGGAAGAGCTGCCTGAAAGCTACAGCTCTCGGATGACCGACGATCTTCGGACGTTCGACGCATGGAGACTCCACCAGCCAAATCGACTCTAGCCGAGGCTACCTACAGCGCCTGGACGACCGCCCCACGCCGAACGTCTAACACTCATCAGCGCCTGGACGACCGACCCCGACCGGACGTCCGACACCAACAGTCCAGTACAGAAACATCGGAAGTACGAAGACCTTTGGACATCCGACGCCACCTGTCCAGAGCCAAAACGCCGGATGTCCGACAAGCACCGGACGACCGGACCCTTGCGAGCCACCGGACGTTCAGTACTTGTCGGACGACCGAAGCCTGTATGTGCGCAGCTTCGGGCCCGAGGCCCATGTACCCTTTCACTTCGCCCCCATTTGCACTTAGACTATAAATAGACCTCCTCCTCCTCCTAGAGAGGGTCAGCATTGGTTTAGCTCATTTGGATAGAGCTTTGCTCATCCATACGGATCTCCTCCTCGTGAGAGACCGCGACATCTTCGGAGAAGATCCACCTGGATTCAAGACCCCTTTACGGGAAGATCCCTCGTGGATTCAAGACCTCCTCTCGGAGATGAACTACCGCCACTTGTATCGTCCTTTGTTGGATTTGGATCTTGTACCCTTTTGTGTTTCGAGGATCTATCACATGTGTGACTTTGTTCTTGTTGGTTGAGTGTTCCCTCGTGTTTTTCCCTCGTTCCCCTCCTCGTGTTCTTCGTGTTCCGCGTAGGGATCCTCTTCAAACGTGAAAGATCGGCCTCTAGGGTTCTACCCTACATCACTACGCTTCTCCTCCACACCTTCGCCAGCCCCAGTCTTGTTCGGCCACCTCTGGGCAGGCCGCGACGGGACCGGGACGGGTTCCCACCTGGGCGCTTTTCTCGTCTTTTCCTCCTTCCACTGCAGTGCCTGGGGGAGGGAAAACGAAAAGAGGGGATCACGGGGCACTTATCTTTTTTCAATCTTAAACTTGTAGGCACTTGCCAAATTTTAATCCAAATAATGTAATCACTCGAGTCCATGTTCATGTTCTGTAATGCTTGTACTTGTATCAGCATGTTAATGAAAAGGGATAATTGCATTTGAGCCCTTAGTTGGGTCACACTCGACAGGTTTACCCCTAGTTTTTGAAAATCCGTGGTGTTGGCCAAGTGTGTCCGGTACCCTTGTGTTTTGCCCTTCCGTCCCAATTCCGTCCGGACAAAGGCATTTGACCGTTAGGGAGACATTTTTCTGGACTATTTTGCCCCTCCTCACAACTTCTGTTGAAAATCAAAGAAAAACAATGTTCGCTTACATGTGGGACCCAACTAAATACAAAAGGAAAAAAGAAACATAAAAAACTCTCTCTCCCCCCTTTCCCATCCTGGCGCCGCCGCCCTGGCCGGCACTGATGGGCCGCGCTGGCGTGGTCACCCACGCACTCGATGGATCGGGGCGGCGCGAGGCCCCAGCGTGTCTCCTGCGCACGAACACGAGCGGGGAACAGGGCGGCGCCGGAGGTCAACGGGCGCAGGAATCCGCCAGGAGAGACGAGATGGTGTGGGTTGCACAGATCCAGAGCTGGGACGACAGATCTAGTGCGGCTGCTCGCGGTCGTGCTTGAAATCACCGGCGGCAGAGAACTACCAGGCGGCGACGGCCTCCTATTGCACGCGTCCTGCAGCATCGCGTCTCGCGCCGCCTCCTGCAGCTCCTGCGAGGGCCGCACCCCATCAGAGGCCGTCTCCCCAAGGGCGACGAGCATGCTCTTGGGGTCCTCGAACCTGCAGAACCCGGCGACGGCGATGCCGTAGGTGGCGGCGTCGGGCCGGCATGGAGAGTCGGGGCGGCAGAGCCAGCGGAGCATGGAGGCGGCCTCGCGGGTGCGGCGCATCGTGAGGAGGTGGCCGAGGAGCAGGGTGGCGAGGGGCGGACGGGGTGGTGGCGGAGCGCGGTGAGGAGGGCGAAGGCCGGGGTGAGCGTGGGCAGGGAGGCGAGGTGCTCGGCGAGCGGGGGGAACGGGAGGCGCTCCGGGGAGCCGGGCTGGAGGAGCGCCGCGGAGAGGAGGCGGCCGACGGCGGGGACCTGGCCCTCGGAGATGAGCCGCGGGATGAGCGCCGAGATGGTGTCGAGCTCGGACGGGCTGGGAAATAAACATCTTTTTTTAAGATGACATGTGGGTCATACATAGCAGTGAGACATTTAGAAGAAAAAACATTCCAGTCTATGACAGGTGGACCCACTGATCTTGTTGTCTTGTTTGACTGGTCTTTGCCAACACATACAAAGGGTAAACTGGTCCAAAAACTTGTCTCCTTAACGTTCAAACGTCTTTGACCGGACGGAATAGGGATGGAAGGGCAAAAGCACAAGGGAACCCGACTCACTTGGGCAAGACCATGGATTTTCCAAAACTAAGGGTAAACCTATCGAGTGTGACCCAACTAAGGTCTCAAATGCAATTATCCCTAATGAAAAAGATAAACCTTGCCGGGAACCCGTGCATGTATATGTCCATGCAGATGTGGGATGCCTCTTTAATGTAAATAAACGAGTTTTTCCCGGCGGGCTATCCTGCCGGCACCCTTTTTGTCTGCCGGAGAGCCACATCTGCCGGGTTATAGACAAAGAGACCAGCCCCCCTGCCAACTTCCTTTTACCAAAGGCCACTGCGACCATCCTAAACGAAGCAGTGTTCGAGTCAGGAATGGGAGCACCTAAGTCTAAAAAGAGTGGCGAGGTTTTATAATGCATAAGTTATAGCTTACAGAACATGAATGGACAAGAGGTAGAACTTATCTGTTTGGCTTGCCGGCGGTCGCAGTGTTGGGCAATCTTCTCAACTTTGTGTCGAAGCCAAGTTCGCGGCAAGAACCTGCAGCTTCATGCAGATGAGAATGAATGCAGGATGTGATCCTATCTATATGCATATGCAGATGCTCATGAAATGCTTATGAAGTGATCTAGAATGCTCATGCATGCATGCAATCTAGGTTTCGCCCCCCCTACAACGCTTCTTTATTTTCTCTTGCACGGGGTCATCACCCCGGCTTTGTACAAGGGGTTACATGCAACTGAGGCAAGGCCTGTACAAATGGGTGGCTGTCGGGCTCGCGCCTTATGGGTAGAACTTGCGGAGATGCTCAATATTCCATGAGTTTTGCAACATAGTGCCATCCTCGGTCTCTAGACGGACAGCGCGACTCGTGAACTGGGTGCCGTTGTCGGTGATGATCCTTGCAAGAACTCCAAAACGACACACCAGATCTTTCAAGAACTTGATAGCTGACTCGGCAGTCACCTTTGTCACGGCAGTCACTTCCGGCCACTTTGTAAACTTGTCGATGGCAACGAACAAGAATTCAAAGCCCCCGATTGCTCGGGGGAAGGGGCCGAGGATATCGAGCCCCCAGACCGAAAATGGCCATGATAGAGGGATTGTCTGAAGAGCTTGGGCAGGCAGGTGGGTTTTCTTGGAATGGAACTGGCAGGCTTCACACTTAGTGACTTGCTCGACCGCATCTTGGAGGGCTGTGGGACAATAGAATCCTTGCCAGAATGCTTACCCAACTAATGCCCTTGATCCAATGTGGGAGCCGCACATTCTTTTGTGTATCTTAGCCAACAGTTCCTTTCCTTCTTCCCGACAAACGCACTTCAATTTCACACCGTTGGGCCTCCTTCTGTACAGAGTTTCATCGACAAACTAATACATACTGGCCCTTCGGGCTACTCTTTCAGCTTCGTCTTGATTGCCGGGAAGCTCTCCGGTCTGGAGGAAGAGAACAATGTGTCTTGCCCAAGTTGGAGCCTAGGGCTCGGCAGCGAGGACTAGAAGCACCTCCTCTGCTGCGGGAGCACCAGCCTCGTATGCGGGGTCCATGGGCCTGGCTGGAGGGGGCGGTTTGGCAGGCTGCGAGGAGTTGTTTCCAGTAGTGTCTCTGCCGGGAGTGGACGGCTCTAATGGTGTCCAACTTTCTCCTTCTTCGGGCCATTGATATGGAGGGCTGAGTAAGACGGAGAACAAAAGTTTCTAGTTCCACAGGAAGCTTCTGCATAGCACACTTTGACAGATGACCAGCTATGCTGTTTTCCGCACGGGGTACGTGCTCTGTTTGCAATCTGACAAACTGCTCCTCCAATCTTATCACTTCCTCAACGTATGCCTCCATCAATGGACCTTGATAATCCTTGTTGACTTGTCTCACCATCAGCTGTGAATCTCTCAAATGATCAGCTTCTTAATTCCCAATTCTGCTGCAATCCTGAGCCCGGCAAGGAGCCCTTCATACTCTGTTGTATTGTTGGTTGCTTCCTCCGGGCAAAATGCATTTGGACGACGTATTTCAAGTGCTCCCCGGAGGGGGCGACAAGAAGCATGCCAGCCCCTGCACCTTGCAGGGAAAAGCACCATCAAAATACATAATCCATTCTTGGGGTGATTCCTTGCCAGGGATAACTGTCTCTGTCACTTCCTCACCAGGGGTTGGCGTCCATTCTGCAATAAACTCTGCCAACGCCCTGCTCTGGATAGTTTATGTGCTCTCAAACTTCAAACCAAACATGGATAGCTCCAAAGCCCACTCCACTATCCTGCCGGTGGCCTCTGGGTTTTGGAGTATCCATTGCAACGGGAAATGAGTAACAACCATGACCTCATGGGCTTGGAAATAGTGGCGCAGTTTCCTTGAGGCCACGATGAGTCCAAAAATCAACTTGTGCACACCAGAGTACCTCGATCTAGCCCCCTGTAACAAGGAGCTGACGAAGTACACTCGGCGTTGCACCACTTTCTTCCTTGCCACATCCTTGGGGTCGCCTTCGTTGTCATGCTCACTGATGTCCTGATCCTTGTCTGACTCTGCCAATCTCTGCTCACTTTCTTCCTCATTCACTTCTCTCTATGCTACCAGGGCTGCACTGACCACTTGGTTGGTTGCCGCCAAATATAGCGGTAGCGTCTCCTGGGGTTTGGGAGCAACCAAAGTAGGCACGGAGGAAAGGTAGGCCTTCAACTCTTGCAAAGCTGCATCTGCTTCCGGGGTCCACTTCATAGGACCAGCCTTCTTCAAAATTTTGAAGAACGGCAGGGCACGCTCGGCAGACTTGGAGATGAATCTGCTCAGCACGGCAACACATCCCGTTAGGCGCCTCACATAACTGTCCTCGACGCTTGGATCTGCTCAATGGCCTTGACCTTGTCGAGAATAGCTTCGATCCCCCTGTGGGACACAAAGTACCCAAGCAGCTTGCCACAGGGAACGCCAAAGACACACTTCTCTGGGTTGAGCTTCAAGTTGACCTTGCACAGATTTGCAAATATTTCCTTCAAATTTTGGATAAGAGTTGCTTTGTCCTTGGTTTTAACCACAATATCATCCATGTAAGCTTCAATGTTTCTGTGTAGCTAAGGTTCACAACCAATCTGGACTGCCCTTGCAAAGGTGGACCCAACATTCTTTAGTCCAAATGGCATGCAGACAAAGTAGTATGTACCACATGGAGTGATGAATGACGTCTTCTCCTCATCTTCTTTGGACATGAAGATTTGGTGATATCCAGAATAGGCATCCAGAAACCTGAGCAAATCACATTCTGAAGTGGAACCCACAATCTGATCAATACACGACAAGGGAAACGGGTCCTTCGGACAAGCCTTGTTGATATTGGTGAAATCAATGCATAGCCTCCACTTCCCGTTTGCCTTCCGGACCACCACTGGGTTTGCTAGCCAAGTGGGATGTAGCACTCCTCTGACCAAATAAGTTGCCTCAAGCTTCTTGATCTCTTCTGTAATAAACGGCTGCCTCTCCAATGCCTACTTCCGGGCTTTCTGCTTGACAGGTCTGGCGTGTGGGCAGACAACAAGGTGGTGCTCAATTACCTCCCTAGGAACACCGGGGGTATCAGATGGTTTCCATGCAAACACATCGATATTCGCCCGCAGGAAAGCAATGAGCGCGCTTTCCTATTTGTCATCGAGGGTGGCGCTGATAGTGAAAGTACCATCAATGCCAGCCAGCCCTGCATCTTCACAGTGTTGTAGGCATAGTGGGATGCCGCCATGAATTTAGCCAGAGTCGGGTGTCCAAGAATCTCATTGTATGGTAGGGGGAGATCAACTACGTCAAACACAATCTTCTCAGTCTGGTAATTCAGTTCTCCCCCAAACGTTACCGGCAACATGATCTTTCCCTTAGGATGACTCCTACTAGGATTAAATCCTTGAAACGTGTTGGTAACCTCTAGCTCTTCCTCTGCTATCTGAAGCTTGCTAATAACTGCTGAGGAAATCAGATTCAACTCGGACCCACCGTCCACCAGCATCTTTGTGACCTTGAGCTTGCGAATTGTTGGAGAAACCAACAATGGCAGGCACCCTACCGTAGTGGTGCAGCTAGGATGATCCTCTTTGTCGAAGATGATGGGTGTACGGGACCATTGGAGCTGCTTCCGGGCCTCTGGCGCTGAATCCACAACAATGACTTCTTGTGCCCACCGCTTGAGCTGGCGGTGAGAGGTGTGCAGAGATGCACCCCCGTCAACACATAGGGTGTCAATGGCCTTTTGAAACTCTTGCTCACTGGTTTCCTCTTCATCCCCTCTATCACTCTCATCATCATGGGCTTCTTTCTCTCAACCCCTGGCGGGTTTTCCTTGGTTCCGAAAGGGCTTGCTAGGGCAATTCACTTCACTGCCTCAGCCCTTACCGCCAGCAATATTATGACCCTTTTCCTTATCACACTTCTCATATTATGCTCTCTGTCTCTTGATTAACTGCTCAACCTGATAGCATTCTTGAAGGTCGTGGCCCTTGGTCCGATGGATCTTGCAGTACGGTCCATCACCATTCCCAGCCTTCTCGGCAGCCACAGCTTCCCAGCAATCAGCGCACACGGCAACCTCCTTACCGGGGGTCTCAGCCTTGGCGGTCTTGCTAGTACTTGGGGTGCCTGATCCTTCAACAGCCATCACTGCCTTATCCCTCCTCTTCTTACCGCGCTTCTTGCTCGTCTTCTGACCGGTGGACTCATCATCATCCTCCGAATCAACATTGGTGCAATCTTCCTCTCCGCGCAACTTCCTTCCCTCCTCCATCCGAGCACACTTATCCACTAGGGGGTACAACTCCTTCACAGTCTTGGGCAATCGCACGTTCATCTTAGAACGAATCAGGTAGTTGCGCACATTGGACTGAAAGGCAGCTATCACAGTTGCTGGGTGGATATTTGGAATATTTCTATGAACTTTGCTGAATCTCCGTAAATACTTATGAAGGGTTTCTCCTTCCTTTTGTTGGAGAAGCTGCATATCACTGGGTCGGCCCGGCTCCTGGTGGCCACCGGTGAAGGCACCGATGAACTCATGGCACAGGTCGGTCAAGGACGAAATAGAGTTCTTCGATAGGTGCATCAGCCAAGACCTCACATTGGACTTGAGGGCCAAAGGGAAGTAGTTGGCAAACACTTTCTCATCTCTTTCCGCGGCAGCCTGAACAACGATGGTGTAGATGCTCAGGAACTCTCCCAGGTTCAGCCTCCCATCGTACTTCTCAGGTATCTCTGGCTTGAACATGCGAACGGACGGCCAACTGACTTGCCGCAGCTCACGGGTGAAGGAAGGGCAGCCAACCTCGAAAGGTAGGGGCCCGCCAATACTGAGCGCAGGCTCGTCGACGTCGGGGCCGTCGCGCCCGTCGGCTTGGAGGAGGTCATCGTGGCACTGCTCGACGACGCACACATCTCCTCTCCGGTTCTGCTCTGGGGTTCGCCGTTGGCCTGGGCATGCTCGAGGGTCAGAGGAGGCCATCGAGACATCGTTGAGTCTTGATTTGGTCGCGCTCGAGCTGGCTGCCGTGGCGGGGATAACACCGTGGGAACGGCTCCCACCGTACGGGCAGCAGCAGGAGCCGTCGCCATCGCTTGGGGAGGCCGTGGCGGGTCAGCTCGTCGTGATCCCTCGGCTTTGGCGAAACCAAGCAGACTTTGGATGGTGGCTGACACTCGTCGATCTGCTCGGCCGCTGGCAAAAACCTCAGCAGCAGCTGAGCACGTGCCATGGCCTCCAAGGTTGTGCTTGCATAGACAATGATGAAGTCGATTGCACCGTCGCTCGGCTCCTGACGGAGCCAGTGGCGGTAGCACTGCGCCCCCGCTATTGCGGTGCAACCACCTAGATGGAAGGATGGTGACGTGGAGGCACTCGAGGGCCAGAGGTTCTATTGGGTGCAACAACTCGGTCGACCCGCCCGAGGGAAAGTGTCCGCGTAGTGGTCATGCCTGCGGCAGGGGCGGTCAGAGGGCGGCGGTTCACCCCAGACCGAGCGCCATCACTGTGGCTGTGCCCGTCGGCGAGCAGAGTGTGGCCGTCGGGGTGTTGCTGATGTTTCTCTTCTCCGGTGCCTCTTGCTCCTGCGCCGTCCATGGGGGAAGTGGTGGCGGTGCCGCTTGCTCCGACCACATCCCCAATAGTGTCGCGTCCTCATGCGGCTCTGCGCCCCCTGCAGTGTTGGAGGCCGCGGGCGGCGGGGCCTTTGAGGTTGACGGATGAATCGAAGAAGCTGGTTTCTTCTTGGGTGCCATGGTCGATGGCACCGTCGAAGATGCAGATGGTGATGAAGATGACACGCTGCTCACACCTTCAGGTTCACACAAGCGACACCCCCTACCTGGCGCGCCAAAGAAGTCACGGGATACCACGGCCACCTATGGGGCCAGGATGGCCCTTTGCTGGTTTGGCAGGGGGTCTTCGCATTGCACAAATAGTAGACCAATGTGAGACAGCACTGCAGAGATCACACGGGCAATTTTACCTAGGTTCGGGCCGCCGTGAGGCATAAAACCCTACTCCTTCTTTGGTGGTTTGATGGTGGAAATGTGGTGGGGGAACGTAGTACACTTGCCTGACAAGGGTTGCCTCAGGGCGGCAGCGACTATGCGCATATGGGGGTGCGGGTTATCTAACTTTCTAGCCCTGCGAACCATTGCCATGGGCCTCCTTTTATAGGTTAAGGGGTCACCATAGTGGCAAATCAGTCATTAGACATTGATAATATAGCAAACAGTGCTATCATACCTAAATCTGTAGGCTGACAAGGCGCATTTAATGCACCTCTTAACGTCACGTCGTAGGTTTCCTGACAAGGCTTGCCGGGCTATCTTGCCAGTTGCACGCGTGCTTGTCTGACACGTTATAGGATGGGTGTCATCTGTGGGTTTTCTTGGTAGAAAGGGGCTGCCATATGGCGAACGGCTGCCACCTAATCCCTTTGCGGCTTGACACCGCACTGATAAACGATGTGAGTCATGGTGGAGTGGTCGGTGAGGCGATCTGGCCTCCGCAAGTCCCGGTAGGCCCTGCCGGGACGCCTTGGTCATCTTCTTCTGGGGGTGGCCTTGCCCCTTGCCGGGCTCGCCTGCCCGGCAAGGGATGCCTCTTTCTTGATGATATCTTGCTTCTCTGGCTTGGTCTTGGTCCCTCTAATCTGCTCGTTGGACCTTTGAATCTCTTGGTTTCTTGTAGTCTGTCTTGGACTGGTGCTTCAATCTTGATCTTGTGCCTGTGCACAGTCAGAGCAACAGACCCAGGGTTTGTTGCACCAACAGTGTGCTCAGTGGACAATATATATAACATGTAGAGTAAAAAAGCGATGCAACAAGTGTACAACCTCTTTGGTGAAGCCATGTCGATCTCAGCATGATTGGGTTGGTCGGTGAGGATGCTCCAGCTGATGTGGCTGTCGGAGGAGGGGAAGAAGATCTTAGGCGTCTAGAGATGGAGCCGAGGGTACTGTTCCACTGTGATGGAGGGTTTCGTCATTGGAGCAGCTCCAGTGAGTTGTACGACGGCGAGGCTGAAGCGGGACAAGAGAGACAACGTTAACCTGAGTGGAATTCTGGTAGCATCTCCAATATATGATGTAAAATACATAACCACAAAGTGCTAGATGTAAAATACATCAGCCACTCATCTCTGAGCTTAACTGTCGAAAATGAATTTAACTGTCGAAACTGAATTTTACTGTCGAAACTGATTTTTTCTATCGAAACTGAATTTTACTGTCGAAACTGAACACACTAGTAGCAGAAAAGCAGTAGTAGCAGCAGCGCACAGAGCAGCAACACGTGCGAGAGCCAGGGCAGCTGGTCATGTAGCAGCATCTCGGGTAGCAGCTGCAGGGGCTTGAGCGAGAGCAGGATCTGCTGCTCATGTAGCAGCAGCGCGAGCAAGAGTAGAGCAACAGCACAAGCAAGAGCAAGAGCAGTAACACGAGCAAGAGCAAGAGCAGACCATGCAGGTGACCGAGATCAAGAGCAGAGCAGCAGCGCGAGCGAGAGCCAAACCAGTAGCAACTCCTACCGATGTGGACGTCGTCGCCGAGGGAGCGACGCCGTGGAGAAAGTGGCCGGCGATGCCATCATAGATGGAGCCGCGCCATGTCAGCTCGGGACCAAGTGCTGACAGCACCATGAGATCGAATCAAGAAGAAAATGCAATGATTAGTGTAGAACCTATTTGGTGGCGTCGATTAGGCCTCAGCTTCATCCGAGGAATCGGTGATGGTTCTGCTCTCCCAAGGGTGCAGGTGAAGACGGTGTTGTGGGAATGGAGGTGGTGCGAAAGACGAGGCAAACATCGAGGCAACTCCTTGGAAGTGGAGGACGGGGTGGCAGAACCGGCGGGACGACAAGATCGATGATTGATCCTCATCCTGTGCGGTGGATGAGGATGTTGAGGTGTTGTTGTGGGCGGCATCGTCGGGCAAGAGGCTCCGGCTGGGTGGCGGACGGAGGAGGGTGTGAGGCTTAGCGGATTTTCGTGGCCTCAGTGTATGGATGGGGGCGGAGGGGATGGGAGGGGGGAACCATGGCTTAGGGACGCGCTTGTCCAAAATGTGGGGTAAGTTATGAAAGTACCCCCGCCAATTTGAGCTAGGCGGTTCTTTCGGTTCAGGGGTATCACGGGAATTTCGCAGGAGGTGGGAGTTTTCGCGCGCATTGTAATTTTGGGATAGCAAGGCGTGGGTTGAGATGGAGGGAGTTTTTCGAGCACAACAAGACAAAGAGATATCTTAAAATTGCGGGGTAACAAGGCGCGGGTTGAAGAGGCGGGAGTTTTGCAGCACGATAGACAGAGATGCTAGCTTGAAATTTCGGCATAACAAGGCGCGACTTGAAATTTCGGGAGAGCAAGCTTAACGTGTACAAAAAAAGGCAATTCGCACCCCACTAGAGAGAGCCATGTCCCGTTTTACTATATTACTAGAAATGCATTCAAATACAACAACAAAAAACTTAAAAAATCGGGAAACAAGCTTAACGTGTATAGTACCAAATCAATTTACACTTCCCTCAATAATAAAAAAACAATCCGTGTTGTCTAGCATATGGACTAAATTTGAGTACATTTTCCCTGTTTGAATGAGATTGTACTCAGGTTAGTTATACAACCATCTAAATATTATGTTCACAACACATGACATGAATATAGGAGTAGTAAATTCCCATATAAATATGAACTACATGTACATACGATCTTGAATTCAAATATATGTATGCATTTTCTATTGAATTCAAATCATAGTACATGTATGCTCTAGCTAGATGTTCGGAATCTAAACCATGTATGATACTATGTACAATGTGTTTAACACATACAACTAACACATACAACACACACACACACACACACACACACACACCATTTAGACTAGTAAGGTACATGTGCATTGCACACATGAGATTTGGCAACCAAATTATAAATAGATACCACAATATAGCATGTAAGCTTTGAGTCATATATGCATGATGTAGATGTTCGTTTAATTCTTATAGTTCATTTCATTCAAAATCAATTAGTTTTTATAAAAAAGCTAATCTATTTTAAGATTCATGGAATTGTGCATTGTAAAGCATAAAGTAAAACAAATAATGGCAATTCATCTAATTTTTTTGGGCAATTATGATACGAAAGATTCCAGAACAAAGGAGAACTGATTGTGTTTTGAGGTTTGTGCATTATGCTTAAATTCAACCATGGAGTCTTCTAGATTGTACATGTGCAAAAATCTGGTGGAATGTAGATGATATCCAACGACTAGTAGTGCTCGGATTTTCCATCTCTGCACCGTCGGATTGGCTTCATCCAACGACCATCTTTCAAAGTTATTCGCACACTATATAGGGGTATAGATATAGATATGTGATGCGAAAGCCACCTATCATCTCCAATTTGAATAGTGTGTCCATGCATGGATGCAATGCGACGAAACGATGCCTACCATCGGTATCTCAAATTCAAATCAGTCTGACCTTGTTCAATGTGTATACAGTATAGCATGCTTGTTTCCAAACCACACCACGCATATCTCAGCTATATTCATGTATGCATGGGTTTCAAACATCATGATCTCTTATGCAAATATTTGAATTCAACTTTACATTGATTACGACCTCACCTTGTCTTCTACACCCACATAGCCGTCTTCTCTTTATAGTTGTACCACTAACTTTATCTCGTGCATGCATGCACACACACTACCACTCGACATTATCCATCGCACACATGCAATCTTTTTCTTCAGGTCGGTCTCCCATGCATGCACACACACACACACCCACCCACTTCCCCCTCTTCATCACTTCGGGCATTCTTTATCTCTCACATGCATGCGTAACGATCGATGTTCCTCTATATGTGTGTATATATATAGCTAGGTCTTTCCCAGTTTTCCACACAAACCGATCGATCTATATATCTAGTCAGGACTCACCTCTTTCCCACGTACACATCAATCAATCTACCGCTCTATATAGGACTACATAGCTAATACAACCACATTATCTATCCATCATTACCTCTCATCATCCATGCCTTCCGCTTCATCTCACAGACGCGAGCACAATGGCGAAGACAGGGGGCATCAAGGGCCCTGCCCCCGCTAACATCACTATATATTGAGGCTAATAGGAATGTGATCACTAGATCAATTGCTAGTAAAATGGTTTAAGTTGATGAATTGACCCTCCCCATAAAGGATTAGCAATGCTTGCCCCCCTAGCTCAATTAATTTTCATGGCTCGGCCACTTCACGCAACCTCACATGTTCTCGCCCCCTCTCTTTAAATATCGATCTCGCACTTGTGCACTCCTTCACAGTCTCCCTCCACTTGGTCCCTCGCATCATCTTCCAGCCCCCCATATCCCAGTGTTTGTATGCTCGTAGAGCTCTTCCCTCCATTTGTCTCTATTGATATCTCGCGCGGTCGACCCCTCCCCTCCCTTCTCGTATATCACCCCGGCCCCATGCACATACATGTATGTATATAGGCCTCTCCTTCACACAAATTGCATTGACATGTATTCCCTCACCATATCTCAGTATCTCTCTCACACACAGACTACGTGCGCGGAAGATAAGAGGTGCACACATGCACTCGTTCCCACATACAAACGCACGGGTGCATGGTGGAGCACATTTGTACAAAAAATGAGCATGTAGAAAGGCTTTAGATGATGTGCCACTAGTCTATATCTATACTTCTATATCTATATCTATATCTACTAGCAATGTGCCCGTGCGTTGCAACAGATCCAAAGTAGAATAGTACTTGTTCACAAACTTCAAAGAAAACACTAAAAATATATTACATTTCACTCAAAATATATTTCTTTGGTTGTTTTGTTGAGGCGAGGGAGGGACGTGGTTGCTTAGAGATAATAAGGGGTTTTCTGCAAATTGGAGCAGAGAAGTGGGCTATTGTTGCAAAAATACCACAACTTACCTCACAGCCGTTAGATGCAGATCTAATGGTCAGAAATGACAGATGGCAGACACACCATCATCACCTACTGAGTATTTTATGGGAGTAGAGATATCTATTGTTGGGGAACGTTGCATGAAAAAAATAATTCTACGCACACGCAAGATCTATCTATCCATGGAGATGCATAGCAACAATAGGGGGAGAGTGTGTCTACGTACCCTCATAGACAGTAAGCGGACGCGTTTCACAACGCGGTTGATGTAGTCGAACATTCTTCGTGCTCCAACTGATCTAGTACCGAATGCACGACACCTCTGAGTTCTGCACACGTTCAACTCGATGACGTCCTCGCCTTCTTGATCCAGCAAGACGAGTGAAGTAGTGGATGAGTTCCGGCAGCACGACGGCGTGGTGACAGTGATGGTGAAGTGATTTCCACATGGCTTCACCTAAGCACTACGAAAAAATGACCGGGATGTAAACGGTGGAGGGGGCCGCCGCTGTAACATCCCAAATTTTCAATTTGGAATGATATACATAGTTCATCATATGCATATCATATTTATTTGCATTTTGGATTTTGATCCTAGAAATTCTAAGCAACTCAAGGACCCACGGAGAGAGTTTGGGATTTCATTATTTTCATATTTGAATTTTCTCAAATTTGAAAAGAGGATCATTTTGGTTTTAATGTTTTTTTCTTCGAATATTTCCAATATTAAAATAAAGGAGAGGAGATAAAATGACTTCTCCAAAATAAAATAAACATTGGAGGAAAAATGTTAAAATCAATTAAATATTTTATTTGCTATTTTATTTGAATTAGAAAAACATGCATTTTTCAAAATTGCATTTTAACCCAGAAAAATGTTCATGTTGTCCTAAATATTAGGAGAAGACTGTGAAATTTATTTTGAGGATTTTAGGATTTTTATTTATTTTATTTAGGATTTTTCCGTTCTGGCGAAATAGTTTTTAAAAAATAAAAATAAAATCTGCACCGAACTGGGCCGGCCCAGCCGAGCCAAGCCAAGGCCCAGCCGCCGCCACCGCCTTCCCCGCGCCCGAGTCGGCCCGAGCCGGACTCCGGCGGGAGTCCGGGAGCGCCCCGCCGCCGCCGCTTGGCCCCTTGGCCAAGTAGGACCACCCCTCTCCTATAAGTACCGCCGTCACTACCCCCACTCCACCCCGTCCCAAGC
>NC_041385.1:366850890-366963303 GCF_002162155.2 Triticum dicoccoides
CGCTCGCACCCCGCGCCCGCGCCACTGTCGCCCCACGCCGCCCCGCCTCGTCGGACATGCCGGAAGCGGCGACCGTCGACCGCCGGTTTTCACTCGGTTTTAGGTATAAAAAACCGTTCGTTTTTTAGGGTTAGATCGTTTTTTCTCAGTTTTTCATTTTAGATCTATTCTGCTAACGTTCATTCGTTAGTTCGTATTAACGAACGAATTCGTTCGTTTGTCTCTGTTAGCGGACGTTCGTCCGATAGATTTTTCTGTTTCTGTTTTTTTTTCGCCAGGGACCTATCCACGATTATTTTTATCGCAGATTAGCCCTTGATCTTCAGACCCTCGCAACTTTTTAACTGTTTGTCCAAATCCAGTGAAACCAACGCCAAAATCTTCATCTCGAGCTCCTATTTCGAGTTAATCAACTTGAACAGGGTTTTGACAAATTAAAATTTGGTTTCAAGCAGATTTGTATTCGAATTTCTTTTGATCGTAGTTTGAGTTTCGTAGCTCCGATTCGATTGATTCTTTTTGCAAATCAAAGTTCTTCAGTTGAACTTTCAGATTGGATTTTCTTATTTGAGTTTTACTCGTGCATCTATGCTTGAGTGCTTATGTATGCTATTGTTTGTTTGCGACAGAATTCCCGGAGTGCGAAGCGTGCTGCTATGAGTCTCTAGGGTTTGCATATCGTCAGCAAGGCAAGTAACACTTTGGTCATATCTTTTTTACCCAGTTTTATGCATTAGTTCCAATCCTCAACATTGCATGATTAGGATTTGATTAACATGTTGGTTTGGGAAGTAGATGATGAGGTAGAACCTATTGCCTTTTATTATCAAACCATTGGGAGTTACTTCTACGTTATGCTCAGGTTGCTATGCTATGCTCGTAGACGTGGATTGGTTGAGCGTATCCATGACATATGTGAGAGTTGTTAATTAATGGTTAACTTAAGGTGGCTACTTGAATACACATATGGGTGGATTGGTTGCGGGCACCTGGAGAATCCAGTGTTGTCCTAGGATATCCGGGAGTACCCGTGTGATCATCATACGGTTCGCCACCCAGACTCAAAGGGATCATAAGATTATTCACGCTAGAAACTTTCATGTGCAGCCACAAGCTAATATGGGCTCTAGCATAGTTGAGTATGTTGCATGACCTCTTTCAATGGTGGCTAGCAGATGTAGGGGAAAGTAGGTGTAACTGTCCACCCAGAGTAAAGAGTTAATGTTTCTGAAAGACTGTGTCTCGGTCATCCGTATCTCAAACACCATGTAGTGCGAGAAATCCAACGGAGGCGACCGAGTCTTATGGGGAAAAGTGCGCAAAACTCTGCAGAGTGTACAAACTAATCATGGTTAGCCATGTCCCCGATTATGGACATCTTGAGTATCTGGTTCTTGGTTTATCATGTTGATTTCATCACTCTAAATTAATTTGTTGGGTTATTAATACTGTTTAATTGGGATTGAGTTGGAGGAACCTTCTCAATGTTTAACAACCACCATGATAGTTAAATAAAATATATTCCTTTGTAGTAGGATAAAATTGGCTTTACGCAAAAATAACCATAGAGCTTTCCACCAGCCATATATGCATGTAGTGTTAGCTTTATCTTGTTCATTGCTCTACAGTGTTATTTTGCCAGCATATTCCATGTGCTGACCCGTTTCGGGCTGCAACATATCATGTTGCAGACTTTTTAGACGAAGAGTAAGGTGCACTAGGTCGTTGTCGTGCATTCAGCTATGCCGTTGGAGTTGATGGACTCACTTTATCTTCCAAGCCTTCCGCTGTTATCTTATTTAGATGGCCTTAAGCCATATTATTGTAATAAGTTCTCTTTTGAGACATTTGATGTAATAAGTGTGTGATTGCACTCTGTTATAAATCCTTCAAGTACTGTGTGTGTCAGCATTACCAATCCAGGGATGACACGTAAGCATAGAGATTTGACCGTTTGAGGTCGGATTGCTACAGTCGCACACGGCTAAGACAATTTCTGTCGTGTGCTAGGTGCCCCCCCCCCCACATATATATAGGTGGGAGGGAGGGAGGAGCAGCCAAGGGGAGCGCCCAAGTAGGAGGAATCCTACTTGGGGTCTCTCCCAAGGTGGCGCCCCTCCTGCCATGTATAGGAGTGAGGGAAAGGCAAGGGAGGGTGGCGCACCCCCTTTCCTTTCTCCCATGAGAGGGAAAGGCAGGAGGGGCTAGCCCTCTCCTCTTTCCTTCCCTAGGGATTTTTGGCTAGGGAAAGGGGCGCACCAGCCCCCTATGGGCTCGTCTGTCCCTCCCTTGGCCCATTAAGCCTATATACATGCCGGGGGTGCCCGGAACCCCTTCCGATGACCCAATTTCTTCCTTGTGCATCCCGAAACACTTTCGGTGTCCAAATACCATCGTCATATATATCAATATTTACCTCTCGACCATTTCGAGACTCCTCATCATATCCATGATCTCATCCGGGACTCCGAACAACATTTGGTCACCAAAACATATAACTCATATAACACTATATCGTCAATGAACGTTAAGCGTGCGGACCCTACGGGTTCAAGAACTATGTAGACATGACCGAGACACCTCTCCGGTCAATAACCAATAGCGGAACCTGGATGCCCATATTGGCTCCTACATATTCTACGAAGATCTTTATCGGTCGAACTGTTATGACAACATACGTAATTCCCTTTGTCTATCGGTATGTTACTTGCCCGAGATTCGATCGTTGGTATCTCTATACCTAGTTCAATCTTGTTACCGGCAAGTCTCTTTATTCGTTCCATAATACATCACCTTGTGAGAAACTCCTTAGTCATTTTCTTGCAAGCTTATGATGTGTATTACCAAGAGGGACCAGAGATACCTCTCCGAAACTCAGAGTGACAAATCCTAATCTTGATCTATGCCAACTCAACAAACACCTTCAGAGATACCTGTACAATATCTTTATGATCACCCAGTTACGTTGTGACATTTAATATCACACAAGGTATTCCTCTGGTATCCGGGAGTTGCATAATCTCATAGTTGAAGGAATATGTATTTGACATGAAGAAAGCAATAACAATAAACTGAACGATCATAATGCTAAGCTAACGGGTGGGTCTTGTCCATCACATCATTCTCCTAATGATGTTATCCCGTTATCAAATGACAACAAATGTCTATGGTTAGGAAACCTTAACCATCTTTGATCAAGAAGCTAGTCTAGTAGAGGCATACTAGGGACACGGTATTTGTTTATGTATTCACACATGTATTTAAGTTTCCGATCAATACAATTCTAGCATGAATAATAAACCTTTATCATGAATAAGGAAATATAAAATAGCAACTTTATTATTGCCTCTAGGGCATATTTCCTTCAATATCCCACTTGCACTAGAGTCAGTAATCTTGTTCACATTGTCATGTGATTAACACCCATAGTTCACATCGCCATGTGACTAACACCCAAACAGTTTATTAGAGTCAATAATCTAGTTCACATCGCCATGTGATTAACACCCAAAGAGTACTAATGTGTGATCATGTTTTGTTTGTGAGAGAGGTTTAGTCAACGGGCCCGCCACATTCAGATCTGTATGTATTTTTCTATTTTCTATGTCTACAATGCTCTGCAGGGATCTACTCTAGCTAATTGCTCCCACTTTCAATACATATCCAGATTGACACTCAGAGTCATCTAGATTAGTGTTAAAGTTTGCATTGTCGTAACCCTTTATGTCGTGGTTTTGTCGCGGCAGATGTCCTAGTGGAAGGACTTAGGTGTGGAGCCATCGCAACTAGGTTAGCTTAAAGGGTTGAACGGGATAAAGGATACAAGGAGTTTACCCAAGTTTGGCCCCTCAAGGTGGAGCTAAAAGCCTACTCCTGCTTCTAGTTGTATTGCTTGGGTTTAGATTACAAAGGAGCGATTACACTTGACCTAGTTCTCGATTGCATGTTTCTCGAGTTAACCCGCAGCCGGGTCTCACCTTTATATACACGGGTTGTGTCGTGGATTTGTCACGACAGATGTCCTAGCAAAGGACTTAGTCGTGGAGCCATCGCTACGAGTTTACTTGAAGGGGTTTTAAAGCGGACACAAAGACACGAGGGTTTTATACTAGTTCGGCCCCTTTGATGAAGGTAAAAGCCTACGTCTAGTTGTGATGGAATTGATATGATCTCGATGGCTAGGGAGCAAACACGCTTCGCCTAGGCTCGAGTTGTGGTTGTCTGTCCTGAACCGCCACCGGGTCGTCCCCTTATATACACGGGTGACGCCCGTCGGTCCATAGAGTCCTAACCGGTTCATACTCGTATTCCGGTTGCTATCTCCCTATTCCTTGCTTACAATACAAGTCATACATCAGGCCGGTTTACGGCTACATTCTCTAACCGACTACAGGCCTTGGGCCTTCATCCGTTTACGCCACTAATGAAGTTAACCCGGCCCAAGTAGGCCGGTTTACGCCCAGTGGTAATATCCCCAACATTAGGCCCGAGATTGATTTGAACTGGTTCATGTCAATCCTTCACACCATCTTGCGTCTTGGATATCTTTTGTTTAATTGGCAAATCTCCATGTCATCATTATTTTTAGTTGCTATAAACCGGCATGACGTCATCAGTTTTGGTTACTGTAAACCGGCATGACGTCATTATGAAGTTCATAATGCCCTCTTAATGACAGCTCCTGGATTCGCGCGTTTGACCTAGCTCGGTTGCCTTATAAATAAGACCGAAGGGTCATTTCCTTTCTCTTCCCCTTCATCCCTTCTTCTTCTTCTTCCTCACGTCGCCGGCTTTGCAGCTCCGCCACCACCGTCGACCGCTGCCTCGTCTCGGGCCACTGCATCAACCTGAACGTACCAGAGTGCTGCGGCGTCTTTCCGCATCTTCTCCGTTCCCGGTAAATCCTCTCTCCTTCTTAACCTAGATCTGTTCTTAGGGTTCCATGTTCTTGCTATGTTCATTGCGCGTTCATAGCTGTTCTCTGACCTGGAATGCATCTGTGGACTCTTGTCGTGCTTAGTAGCGATCCCTTTAGCATCCGCCTGCTATCTCTCCTCCAAGCGCATAGATCTCCCGCACATATCCGCTCAATGGTTCACTTCTGTTTCCGCCTTAGTCTTCAAAATATTTCCTGTTTTTATGAGCTTGCTGTAGATCCGCGGCTGTAACATGATTTTGTGAAACTTGTTTCTGCATAACTAGTTATCCATAGTTTCAATTGCTTCCGATGCTTAGGCCAGGCGGTTTAACTTCACCATAAAGAAAAAATTGCTAAACCAGTATATATATCATTAGTCCCCTGGTTGAACTGCCAGAATCCATCTGATGCTGCGTTGTAGAAGATCGGATTATTGGTACTGCCTCCGGTTTACCGTAATTAAATCAACACCTTTTTATCCGGCATGTCCTTGAACCGGATCACTTATTTCTTGTAGATCTCGTCATGGCCAAACAAGTGTACGAGTGCAACTGGGTTCCCTCCCGTGTCACAGAATCACAGCTGAATGATCTAGTCCTGATCGGCGCTTTGGATAACAAAGATACGATTCACTGGAGGGTTCCTGGAGATGAATGTCCTCCTACGCCCCAGGAAGGAGAGGTCGTGGTCTTCGCAGATCACATGGCCCGGGGCTTCAAACCGCCCGGCTCCAAATTTTATCGGGATGTGTTAGCCAACTTTCAACTCCGTCCACAGGATATTGGTCCCAACTCCGTCACCAATCTATGTCACTTTCAAGTACTTTCTGAGGCATACCTTCAAGACGAGCCTTCAGTCGAGTTATTTAGAGATCTCTTTCATCTGAACCGCCATACTGAATTCACTGACGGCCCTAATACTGAACTTGGCGGTATGGCCATTCAAAAAAGGAAAGAAATCACCTATCCCCACGTCAAACTCCATACTCACCCCAAGGAATGGAACACAACTTGGTTTTATTGCAAGGATACCTCTCCTGACAATGAAAATCCCTTGCCTGGCTTCCGTCCGGAATGGCTCAGCAACACTCACCCTTTTCCACAAAGGCTAAGCGCCAAGGAGAGAATTAAATACGCTCCTCAACTATCCAAGCTCCGGGCCTTCATGGCCAATGGTTTAACAGGAATAGACCTTGCACGCTGCTGGATATCATGGAGCATTTTGCCTCTAAGCCGGCGCCCAAATTTGATGTGCGAGTATACTGATAGTGTCGATGACCCACTCCGACACACTAAAATTCAGCTCCCTGATGACGAAGTCACAGAATCTGTGAAAAAGATGCTGAATGAACCGGAGCACCTCTCTGCTCAAACCGGTCTGCCTCCTTACTGCACCACCAACAAACCGCCAGCGGTAATATTTTAATTGCTCTATTGTTGAACCGGTTACTATTTTATATGCTCAACATTTAATTACTGCTGATCCAGGGTGATAATCCATTTTGGAGCAAGAAACTTCCTCAAGACAAAACGGAAAAGGCAGGACGGCCAACCCGGCCCAAGACCAAGGTTATCAAGAAGCCAGCTCATAAGAGAAAAACCACCGCTTCATCTGACCCAGCCATTGATGATGATGTGGGTAATCCGGATCTTGAGGTAGAACTTGATTCACTTGGCTTGCTTTTTACACGCCTTATTGATGATAATGCTTGTCAGGATGACGCTGAAGCCAGCAATGCGGGTTTTGTTGAGGTAACCATTCTCTCTTCCGATTCAGAAATCCTGCCTTTGCCAAAATTTCGCCGGGCAAACCGGAAAGTTAAATTTTCTCATCCTTTTGCTTATCTGGATTCCCAATTTCTTATGAAGACCCAGCAACACGAAGCTCGCCGCACAACCCGGCACAGTGGCCAGGTAGTTACCTCTGCCGGTTTACCAAACAGTCCGGTTCGAAAACGCCGCTCCGAGGTCTCCGACCTTTTTATTGATTTAAATCCTAAAGCGGGTTTCTTCCGTCAACCTCTTAATCCATCCGACTCCGATTACCAGGTCACTTCTCATTCATCGTCTGGTGAATCATCGGCCACCCAGCTACCACCTTTGAAAACAGTTGCTGGGTAGGTTAAACCGAACATATGCTTCCAGTATACTACGCAATGGCTTACACTTTTCCTTGACTTTTTATTTTTCTTTCAGGGCTAAACCAAAACCAAGCAAGAAGGCCCGCCTGGATAGAGCGGCTGAAGAAGATGTGGCCCCAGAACATGACCAAGCACCTGATCATGAAGTGTTTACTTGTGAAGATATCCCCAATGATCCTCCTCTGCAAGACGACGTTATGCCTGAAAAAGGTCCTATTCATATTCCAGCCTCTGCTGATCCGCCTGCCAGCTCTGTCCAGATTGAGAAATCCCACACTCCTGCTGACAAACCGGCCGCACCAACCCAAACCGGCGAGTCAAAAGATGATGATGTTGTGATTACCGGCGTAGGCCGCTCTGAACCTGGGAATCCTGCCACCCTTACCAGGCATACCATCAAAGAGGATTCTTCCCCTTTGAACAAAGGAAAATGGGATGTTGAATTAGAGACATACGCCAATCTGAATGCTCAAGATCTTCACTCTGGCTATTTAAATCGGCTTTATACTAGCCGTGACTGTGAAGTCGGCTTGGTCAAAATGATGAGGGATAAATTTGAGGTAAATTCCTTCTTTCCTTTCTACCATTGCATTCATCCTTGTAGCCCCCAAGGGCTGGTTTGTTACCTTGGTCAAACCGGGACTTGATCCTGAACATTTTTGAAATCCGTCGGCATAACCCTCGAGGGCCGGTCTAACTTAGCATAAGTAAACCGGGGCTCAAAAATAAAAAGCTGTCCTTAGAACATAACTTGATCAAATAGCCATTAGCCCCCAAGTGCCAAGTTGAATACCTGTATTGAGCTTGGGACTTTGTAATCTAGCAATATACAAAAAAATGAAGGTGCATTAGCCCCCAAGTATCAGGCATATAACTTTTGTTATGTGGTTGATACTTCCATTTCTTGGATCGTCTGTGCAAAGCTTAAAATGCCATCTGTATGCAGGCTGAAGTGAAAATCAAGGAGGACCAGATTGCCGATTTGCAGGAGGCCCTAAAGACCCAGCAGGCTGAAACAGATAAGGCAAAGCAAGAATTGACCAGCGCTTTGAGCACTGCTAAACGGCTGAAAGAAGGCTTCAAGAAAGAGCGGGCTGACTGGGCCACTGAGAAGGCCGGTTTAACCAAAAGAGAAGAAAATGCTGAATCGGCCCTTAAACCGGTAGTGGATGAACTGACGGCCGTACAGCGGCAAATACACTCTATGACTGCTGCAATCTTTGGTAAGCTCCTTGTAACTTCTGTGATAAATTTGAATCTGCTGTATTGTAAATCCGGTTTGAGACCATTCCAATTTTGTTTGTAGGCACACGTATTGGGCACTTAGGAAATGAAGTGCGGAAAAAATTGAAAGCTGCCTACACCTTAGTGGAACAATTATACACCGGAGCCCAACGGATCATCACCACAGCTTCTTACAACAACCCGGCGCCCTCTTTAATCTAGGACACTCTTAGCAAGCTGTCAATGCTTCCAGCCCGGATTGAGGAGCTGAAAAAATCCGCTGCCCGAACCGAAGCCATCAATGCCTTAATCCGAGCAAAGGCATGGGTGCCCGGCTTTGATCCTGTGGAAGCAGCTCAAGGCTATCCCAGCCTGAAAGAAGATGGCTCTGAATTCAACGAAGAGGATTTAAGGGCCATAAACCGTGCAGTGCGCCCGCTGGCGTGCCAGCTAGCTGAAGAGGCAGATTTGACGCATTATCAAGCGGAATATAATAATCAAAACAAGCGAGTGCCGGCCCCAACTGTTGAAGCGGAGAATCTGATTCCTCCAACCCGTAAGCACACTTACTCCCCTGATATTGAGCCGTCTTCCCTGATCCATGAAGAGGCTGTTTTCCAAGCTTTAATGGGAATCGACTGGACCACTGTTGATTTCCAGCCAATGGGTAGAGACGAGGAAGCTGAAGCGGCGGAGGATTAGGAGCAGGCTTGAACCGGAAGCCGATTTGAAGAGCTATTTGCTACATCCTTCCACAAAACAATGATTTTGTTTGAGCACCATGCCGCCTTGTAATAGGATTGTTAAAACTTCTGTCTGGAATATGCCTTCGTGCATAAGTACTGGAGCTTTTGCTTAAAAAACTTTAATTCATATTTCCTGCAATCAGAAAAATTTGAACTTCGGTAGCGGTTATACCGTCAGCCGGATTATGATCTTGATATGCGTATCAATAATACAACAAATAGATGATACATAAATACCTGCCATGTTTGATCATAAAGCTGGCTTTAGCCAAGCCTGAAGCGGTGGTTTTCTAAACCATTACCGTCAAAAGGGGAGAAAGTAGCGCCCGTACCAACTGTACTGACTTAATACGAGCCCCCTGGTTACTCCATGATGTTAACAGGGAAAAGGTAAACCAGGCAGACTCCTCCGGATTAAAAGGGGGATCAAAAATCATTGGCTGAACCGGAAAAAATATGCTTGTTGACACAAAGAAATCCAACAAAAGCAAAGAACGAACAAACCATGAAAACAACATGGAAGCAAAAGTAATGATAAAAACCATTTGCAAAAATATGCTATACTGAGCTGCTCAGATGGTATTACCATGGTCGGACAGGATCAAGGCCTCCAATAGGAGTGACAATGATTCAAGTCAGCCAGGTCCCCAAATGACTCGTGGTATATATGCCAGATCAAGAGGCGTGGCAATGGTTCAGGCCCGACCATGCCCCCAAGTGATTTTGTGGCCTTAGGCCGACCAAGAGGCGTGACTGGTTCAGACTTGACCAAGTCCCCAAATGATCTGGTGGCTGTCGCCTATCAAAGGGTGTTCGTTGGTTCGGACATGACCAAGGCCCCCAGTGATATATAAAAGACAAATGTCAAGGGGTAAACCGGAGGCTGCTTTAAACAGAATCACTCCGTGTAACCTCGCATGATGAGAAGGACAGAGACCCCGCTTTAGCCGAGGTTCCGGTTTGATATATCAAAGATAAGATATCCATTGTCATGATATGTACATAGATAGAGCCGATGGCTCAAGTATAATAAGGCCGAAGATGAGCTATATTCCACGGTCTGTTGGTCTCCTCTTCTGATGTACGTGAGTCTTGATGTCCTCGAATATCAATCAGATAGTACGACCCGTTGTGCAAATTCTTGCTGACCACGAAAGGTCCCTCCCAAGGTGGGGATAACTTGTGCATATCCGTTTGATCTTGGATGAGTCGAAGCACCAAATCTCCTTCTTGAAAAGTTCTGGTTCTAACCCGGCGACTGTGATAGCGACGAAGATCTTGCTGGTAAATCGCCGAACGGGCAGCCACTATATCACGCTCCTCGTCCAATAGGTCCAAAGCATCTTGTCGTGCTGTCTCATTGTCTGCTTCAACATAAGCTGCCACACGAGGCGAATCGTGCCGGATGTCACTAGGGAGAACTGCCTTTGCTCCATAGACCATGAAAAATGGCGTGTATCCTATGGACCGGTTTGGCGTAGTATTGATACTCCATAATACAGATGGTAGCTCTTCAACCCAACATCCTGGTGTTCTTTGCAATGGGACCAAAAGCCGGGGTTTGATGCCTCGTAAGATTTCCTGATTAGCTCGTTCTGTCTGTCCATTGGACTGGGGGTGTGCTACTGATGACACGTCAAGTCGGATGTGCTCACGTTCACAGAACTCCTTCATAGCACCCTTGGATAAATTGGTACCATTGTCAGTAATGATACTGTGTGGAAAACCAAACCGGAAAATCACCTTCTTGATGAACTGCACCGCTGTTGCTGCATCACACTTGCTGACAGGCTCCGCTTCAACCCACTTGGTAAATTTGTCAACTGCCACCAAAAGGTGGGTTTTCTTATCCTTGGATCTTTTAAAAGGCCCAACCATATCCAGCCCCCAAGTTGCAAACGGCCATGTTATTGGGATCATCCTTAATTCTTGAGCCGGCACATGAGCACGCCTTGAAAATTTCTGACATCCATCACACCGTTTAACCAAGTCCTCCGCATCAGCGTGCGCTGTCAACCAGTAGAACCCGTGACAAAACGCCTTTGCCACCAGAGACTTTGAACCGGCGTGGTGTCCACAATCCCCTTCATGGATTTCTCTTAAGATTTCACAGCCTTCCTCAGGAGAAACACAACGTTGAAACGCCCCTGATACACTGCAATGATGTAATTCACCATTGACAATCGTCATAGACTTGGATCGCCGGACTATCTGCCTGGCCAGAATCTCATCCTCTGGTAACTCCCCCCGGTTCATGTACGCAAGATAAGGAACTGTCCAATCCGGAATAACATGCAGGGCTGCCACCAATTGAGCCTCCAGATTAGGGATAGCCAAATCCACCTCACCTGGGAGCTTGACTGACGGGTTGTGCAACACGTCCAAAAAGACGTTAGGCGGGACCGGTTTACGCTGAGAGCCCAACCGGCTTAAAGCATCTGCCGCTTCATTCTTTCGACGGTCCACATGATCCACTTGATAACCCTTGAAACAACCTGCAATATTATCCACTTCCCGACGATATGCAGCCATGAGCAGGTCCTTAGAATCCCAAGTGCCAGACACCTGCTGAGCCACTAGGTCTGAGTCACCAAAGCACTTAACCCGGCTTAAATTCATCTCTTTAGCCATCCGGAGGCCATGGAGCAAGGCTTCGTACTCAGCTGCATTATTAGTACAAGGGAACATTAAGCGGAGAACATAACAAAACTTATCACCTCGCGGGGAAGTTAATACGACTCCAGCCCCTGAGCCTTCCAATTGCCTGGATCCGTCAAAATGAATAGTCCAATATGTGTGATCCGGCTTCTCCTCTGGCGCTTGTAATTCCGTCCAATCATTGATGAAATCAACAAGTGCTTGAGACTTCACTACCGTCCGAGGTACGTACTTCAGTCCGTGTGGCCCCAGCTCTATAGCCCACTTGGCAATCCGGCCAGTCGCCTCCCGTTTCTGTATAATATCACCCAAGGGAGCTGAACTGACCACTGTGATGGGGTGCCCTTGAAAATACTGTTTCAACTTCCGACTGGCCATAAAAACACCATAGACCAACTTCTGCCAATGCGGATACCTTTGCTTGGATTCAATAAGCACCTCGCTGATATAATAAACCGGCCGCTGAACCGGATATTCCTTGCCTGCCTCTTTGCGTTCTACCACAATAGCCACGCTAACTGCCCGAGCATTGGCCGCTACGTATAATAATAGTGGCTCCTTGTCGACCGGAGCTGCAAGAACAGGCGGATTAGCTAACTGCCGCTTCAGGTCCTCAAATGCCTCATCAGCAGCTGGACTCCAGACGAAATTGTCCGTCTTCCTCAGCATTTGGTACAAAGGGATAGCCTTCTCCCCGAGGCGGCTGATAAACCGGCTCAGCGCAGTGATTCGGCCTGCCAAACGCTGAACATCGTTGATACACTTCGGTTTAGCCAGGGATGTAATAGCCGTAATCTTCTCCGGATTAGCCTCAATTCGTCTGTTAGACACCAGGAAACCCAGTAACTTGCCTGCCGGAACACCAAAAACACACTTGGCCGGATTGAGCATCATCCTGTAAGCTCGCAAGTTGTCAAAGGTCTCCTTCAAATCATCCATCAGCGTCTCCTTCTGTCTTGATTTTACTACAATATCACCACATAGGCGTGCACATTGCGGCCGATCTGCTCATGCAAGCAATTCTATACACACCGTTGATAGGTGGCTTGGGCACTCTTAAGCTCGAAGGGCATAGATACATAGCAGAAGGCTCCAAAGGGAGTAATAAATGATGTTTTCTCCTGGTCCTTAACCGCCATCTTGATCTGATGATATCCAGAGTATGCATCCAAAAAACTCAAACGCTCACAACCCACCATGGCATCAATGATCTGGTCAATACGGGGGAGGGCAAAAGGATCTGCCGGACAGGCTTTGTTAAGATCTGTGTAATCCAGACACATATGCCAAGTGCCGTTTTTCTTAAGAACCAGCACCGGATTAGCAAGCCACTCTGGATGGGACACCTCAATAATAAAACCAGCTGCTAAAAGCCTGGCCACTTCCTCTCCAATGGCCTTGCGCCTTTCTTCGTTAAACCGGCGGAGGAACTGTTTCACCGGTTTATACTTAGGATCCACATTAAGAGTGTGCTCAGCGAGTTCCCTCGGTACACCTGGCATGTCAGACGGCTTCCATGCAAAAATGTCCCGATTCTCACGGATGAACTCGATGAGCGCGCTTTCCTATTTGGGATCCAGGTTGGCACTGATAGTGAACTGCTTGGACGAATCGCCGGGCACGAAGTCAACAAGCTTGGTCTCAGCTGCCGATTTGAACTTCAGATCTGAATCATGCTCTGTAGTTGGCTTCTTTAAAGGGGTCATATCCGCCGGATCAACATTGTCCTTATAATACTTCAACTCCTCCGTGGCACAGACTGACTCCGCATAAGCCGCATCACCTTCCTCACATTCCAAAGCGACCCTACGGCTCCCATGAACCGTTATGGTCCCCTTGTAACCCGGCATCTTGAGCTGCAAGTAAATATAACAAGGCCGCGCCATGAACTTGGCGTAAGCCGGCCGGCCGACTAAGGCGTGATACGGGCTCCGGATCTTCACCACCTCAAATGTTAGCTTTTCCGACCGGGAGTCGTGCTCGTCCCCAAAGGCCACATCCAGGGCTATCTTACCAACAGGATATGCAGATTTGCCAGGCACCACACCATGGAACACCGTATTCAACGATCTGAGATCTTTGTCTGTTAAACCCATGCGACGAAATGTCTCATAGTACAATATGTTAATACTGCTTCCTCCATCCATGAGTACTTTGGTGAATTTATAACCCCCCACCAGAGGGTCTACCACTAATGCTAGCTGGCCCGGATTATCAATCCGGAGCGGGTGATTCTCTCTGCTCCACACGATAGGCTGCTCCGACCAGCGCAAGTAACGTGGTAAGGCCGGTTCAACAGAATTCACCGCTCGCCTGTGAAGCTTTCGGTCACGTTTATCGAAACTAGTTGTGAAAACATGATATTGCCCATTGCTCAACTGCTTTGGCTGGCTCTGATAACCTGACTGCTGCTGCTGCTGCTGGCCGTTCCGATTATTCTGGCTATTGTGACCGCCCTGATAGAAACCTAAACCGGAAGCTCCATCGTGACCCAGACCGGGTAAACCGGATCCTGAACCGCCACCTGACCCATGGTCATACCGGAAGGTATTAGAGTTTTTAAACTCCTGCATGATATAACAATCTTTCCAAAGATGGTTAGCCGGCGCCTGCTTCGTTCCGTGCTTCGGGCAAGGCTGATTCAACAAATAGTTCAAACGGCTTGCGTTAGGATTGGGAGCCCCATTACGATTTGCCGCTTTACCTCTGCGCCGCTGCCCCCGGTCCTGTGCATTAGTGTTGGCCACAAAGTCCATGCTGCCATCCGCTTTGCGCTTGCCTCCGTTTCCATGACCCGCTAGTTTGTACTGCTGCTGTTTGGAGTTGTTGTGCTTCTTTCCCTTCCCTGCTTCATCATCATTAGGCTCGGGACCTTTGGTACTGTCCGAATCGGCATACTTCACTAAAGCGGCCATGAGGGTTCCCATGTCATTACAAAACCGTTTCATGCGTCCCAACTTCAATTTTAGAGGCTCAAACCGGCAGTTGCCCTCCAGAGTTAAGATCACAGAGTCGGCATTAATCCTGTCAGACGAGTGCAAAATTTCCGAAACGCGGCGTACCCAACGGGTCGTTGATTCTCCTTCCTCCTGGACACAAGCTGCCAGATCTACTATGGACTTGGGCTGCTTACAGGTATCCTTAAAATTCTGTATAAACTGGGCCCGCAACTGGGCCCATGAGCTGATAGAATTGGGGGGGGTAGGTTCTTTAACCAGGTACGAGCCGTGCCCTCAAGCATCATGGTGAAGTATTTTGCACATGCAGCCTCATCCACGTCCAGCATTTCCATGGCCATCTCATAACTCTCTACCCATGCTTCAGGGGGTAAATCAGCGGTGTAATTCGGCACCTTGCGTGGACCCTTGAAATCTTTGGGCAGGCGCACATTACGTAAAGCTGGGATTAAGCAAGGCACTCCCAAAGCGGATGTGATTCCTGGTCCGGCAAAGGTGGTAGAACGAACCGGTGTAAGTTGGCCCGCATTATCCCGTGCTGCTAACTCGGCCTCCCTTTGTGCCCGGGCCCGGTCCACCATATCCCGAGCATCGCCAACACCACCTGCCGGGTCATTACCATGGGCCGCTTCACGGCCTCGTGCATTGCTTGATATGGCCGGTTCATCCATGCGCCTGCTATAGCTCCGGCTCGGACGGGGCGTAGAATGAACCCGATCGCGGCTGTACGAGTATGCCTCCTGCTGAATCAGCGCAGTCCGGAGAATCTCCTTAACCCGGCGCGTCTCTATCGCTTGCGGAGAATCCCCTTCGACTGGGATGGCCTCTAGCCGTGCAGCGGCCGCAACAAGGTTGTCCATAGGATTCAAATAATGACCCGGGGGTGTCTGGACCGGCGGAGGAACCGCAATGTTTTGGTGAGGAGGTTCCATCAGGCGAGGTTGGACTGTCGCTCCTGGCCCTGGCGCCTCAATCCGGTTTGTCTCCGGGTACCGCGGCGGATTACTGGGTCCAGCTCCTGGAGTGTGAAAGAGATTTCGGGGGTCAAACCCTAACGACAGGCGTGATCTGTGCTTCCGCTTCAAAACCTCCTGTGATGCATTCTGGTCAAGCATGAGTTTATAGGCCTGTGCGTCCAAAGCGGCCTGCTCTGCAGCCATCCGGTCTTTTTCTGCTGCCAGATCCGCTTTAGCTTGCACGATCTGCTCCCGCACCTTCGCAATTTCTGCATTATGGGCCTCCTGATCTGCCGGATTGTCCTCCGCCATGAGCGCGGCTAGTGCATCAAACAGCTCAGATAGAACTTGAACCGGCGGGCGTACAAGGCCTCCTGCCCCAACCACGGCTGCCGCTGCTGATCCGGAGAGCATTGCTGCGGCGGTCGAAGAGTGATTCACCGCCTATGTGCCGGCCATGAATATTCCAACCCGGTTGACCTGGTCCGGGGGGTCCAGAATACTGTCGCCATCGGAACAGCCCCTGATCTGGTCGTCTTGCAACTGGTATAGCGATTCGGTCTCTCCGGTCGAGGACTCATTATCAGAATAGACGACGGTCTCATTACCGTGTTCTGATTCGTCCTCACGCTCACCTTCGTGGACGAATCCAACGAAGACACGCTTCACGGCCGGTTTAACCTGGGTAGATCTCGCACGCTGAGCCGTCTCGATGAGGTTGGTGCAGATGTCCGGCTCAGGCCCAGGCTCACCAATTTTGCCAATGAAAACGTGTATGCCACCAAAGGGGACCCGGTACCCGTACTCGATTGACCCGGCCTCGGGACCCCATCCTGCGTCGTCGATGTAGATCCTGCCCCGACGACTCTTGGTCATCCGGCCCACAACATAGCCTTCGAGTCCCTTGAGCTTGCCCTCCAAGATCGTCAAACCATCATGCGATAGCCCCATGGTGGGTGCCAACTGTCGTGGATTTGTCACGGCAGATGTCCTAGCAAAAGGACTTAGTCGTGGAGCCATCGCTACGAGTTTACTTGAAGGGGTTTTAAAGCGGACACAAAGACACGAGGGTTTTATACTAGTTCGGCCCCTTCGATGAAGGTAAAAGCCTACGTCTAGTTGTGATGGAATTGATATGATCTCGATGGCTAGGGAGAAAACACGCTTCGCCTAGGCTCGAGTTGTGGTTGTCTGTCCTGAACCGCCACTGGGTCGTCCCCTTATATACACGGGTGACGCCCGTCGGTCCATAGAGTCCTAACCGGTTCATACTCGTATTCCGGTTGCTATCTCCCTATTCCTTGCTTACAATACAAGTCATACATCAGGCCGGTTTACGGCTACATGCTCTAACCGACTACAGGCCTTGGGCCTTCATCCGTTTACGCCACTAATGAAGTTAACCCGGCCCAAGTAGGCCGGTTTACGCCCAGTGGTAATATCCCCAACAGGTTGGGACCTGGCGGCTTACAGAGTCCCGGCCGGCTCACACACCATGGCCGGCTCGGTTATAACTAATCCTTTCCTTGCAAGACAAGTTATCATATAGCGGTTCATAGGCCTCGGTCTTGGGCCTTCTCCAAGCCTGCCTCCATGAACCGCCATCTTCACACCTTGGGCATCTTTGGACTTCTTCTTATTGAACCGCCAACGTTATAACCCGGCCCCTCCTTGGCGGGTCATACCTCGGAGTTATATCCCCAACATTAGGCCCCAGGTTGACTTGAACTTGTTCACGTCAATCTTCACTGTCTTAACTTAAACAGAACTGCACTCCAGTGTTGAACCTCATTCACACCGCTGTAACCTGCCATGATGTAACATCATTAAATCTCTGTGACCCTCCATGATGTCATGTGCATTGATTTTGCATAAAACCGAGGATATCTTAACATATCCTTATCTTTAATAGCCTTCCCGAAAATCGAGGCGTCCTTATTGTTAACATAATCATTTTACCTCCTTGATTTCTGCGCATGCCATCCTCTCACTCCTTATAAATAGGGACAGGGGTCCTCCCTTTCGCTTTTACCCCTGCCTCTGCCTCTTCTTCTTCTTCTCCGCGATGACCAGGGCCAATAGAGCTCCGCCACCGCTAGTCGCCTGCACCAACCTTGGCCGCTGCATCAACCTGACCTTGACCAGAATATGGTAGCGCCTTTCTGCTATTCATCAACCTCAGTAAGCACCCGGCCGCTGCATCAACCTGACCTTGACCAGAATATGGTAGCGCCTTTCTGCTATTCATCAACCTCAGTAAGCACCCACCCCCTCCTGCGTTAAATCTGCATTAGGGTTTCGGTTGTTCATCGGTGTTCTTCGTTGTTCGTCGTAGCTTCTCCCTTAAGCACTTAGTTTGATCTCAAAATGATATTGGGTTGTGCGGTAGTGGTTTTTAGCATCTCCTTCCTATCGTAGATGCATCCTCTCTATCCAAGATTCAATCTTAGCCTGCAAGTTCTTCCATTGCTGTAGCCTTAGTTTAAGAATTACTTTTATTTCCTGAACTACTATAGATCCAAAATCATAAGTAGAACTTATAAAACATGTTTATCCGGCACTTAGTGAAATTTTTACTCCACTCCAAATCTGTAGATAATAGCTCCACTACGGTGGCCTAAATGAGAATCTGTAACCCGCCAAATACCTGCTGGCTTATTATGGATTTTTAAACTGCCAGCATGCTGATATTGTCTGACCATGACCTGTTGATTTTATCCCTTTCACTTTCTTCCATAGCAATCAACCTTTGCTTATAACCAATTTTGTATGACGAACTTTCCCTTTTTAATCATCGGGCGGATTACCATCACATATTTAACCCGCCAATATTTCCTTCTTAGGCCTTTCATAACAAAAATGACTAAGACCATCACTTCATGCAACTGGGTTCCTTCAATTGTTATGGAACAAATTCTCAATGAGTATGTCTAGACGGGCGTCTTAGCAACAAAAATATCATCCACTGGCGGGTTCCAGGGCCATATGAAGCTAGACCTCAGCCAAAGGAGAATGAAGTTATAGTTTTTGCTGATCACATAAACCGGGGCTTCTCACCGCCCAGGTCAAAATTCTTCCGTGATGTGTTGCACTTCTTCCTGAAGGAAATATGCCCTAGAGGCAATAATAAAGTTACTATTTATTTCCTTATTTCATGATAAATGTTTATTATTCATGCTAGAATTGTATTAACCGGAAACATAATACATGTGTGAATACATAGACAAACATAGTGTCACTAGTATGCCTCTACTTGACTAGCTCGTGAATCAAAGATGGTTAAGTTTCCTAGCCATGGACAAAAGAGTTGTCATTTGATTAACGGGATCACATCATTAGGAGAATGATGTGATTGACTTGACCCATTCCGTTAGCTTAGCACTTGATCGTTTAGTATATTGCTATTGCTTTCTTCATGACTTATACATGTTCCTGTAACTATGAGATTATGCAACTCCCGTTTACCGGAGGAACACTTTGGGTGCTACCAAATGTCACAACGTAACTGGGTGATTATAAAGGAGTACTACAGGTGTCTCCGAAGGTACATGTTGAGTTGGGGTATTTCGAGATTAGGTTTTGTCACTCCGATTGTCGGAGAGGTATCTCTGGGCCCTCTCGGTAATGCACATCACTATAAGCCTTGCAAGCAATGTGACCAATGAGTTGGTTACGGGATGATGCATTACGTAATGAGTAAAGAGACTTGCCGGTAACGAGATTGAACTAGGTATTGGATACCGATGATCAAATCTCGGGCAAGTAACATACCGATGACAAAGGGAACAAAGTATGTTGTTATGCGGTTTGACCGATAAAGATCTTCGTAGAATATGTAGGAGCCAATATGGGCATCCAGGTTCTGCTATTGGTTATTGACCAAGAATAGTTCTAGGTCATGTCTACATAGTTGTCGAACCCGTAGGGTCCGCACGCTTAAGGTTTTGATGACAGTTATATTATGAGTTTATGAGTTTTGATGTACCGAAGGAGTTCGGAGTCCCGGATGAGATCGGGGACATGACGAGGAGTCTCAAAATGGTCGAGACATAAATATCGATATATTGGACGACTATATTCGGAGTTTGAAAAGGTTCCGAGTGATTTGGGTATTTATCGGAGTACCGGAGAGTTTTGGGAATTCGCCGGGGAGAAGTATTGGGCCTTATTGGGCCATACGGGAAAGAGAGAGGGGCTGCCTAGGGCAGGCCGCGCGCCCCCCCAAGGCCTAGTCCGAATTGGACTAGGGGGAGGGGCCGCACCCCTCCTTCCTTCCCTTCTCTCTTCCCTTTCCTTCTCTCCTACTCCTACTACATGGAAGGTCTCCAAGTTGGACTAGGAAAGGAGGGAATCCTACTCCCGGTGGGAGTAGGACTCCTCCGTGGCGCGCCCTCCTTTGGCCGGCCGCCCCCTCCCCCTTGCTCCTTTATATACGAGGGCGGGGGGCACCCCATAGACACAGAAGTTGATCTACGGATCGTTCCTTAGCCGTGTGCGGTGCCCCCCTCCACCATATTCCACCTCGGTCATATCGTCGCGGAGTTTAGGCGAAGCCCTGCGCCGATAGAACATCATCATCGTCACCACGCCGTCGTGCTGACGGAACTCATCCCCGAAGCTTTGCTGGATCGGAGCCCGGGGATCGTCATCGAGCTGAACGTGTGCTGAACTCGGAGGTGCCGTACGTTCGGTACTTGGATCGGTCGGATCGTGAAGACGTACGACTACATCAACCGCGTCGTCATAACGCTTCCGCTTACGATCTACGAGGGTACGTGGACAACACTCTCCCCTCTCGTTGCTATGCCATCACCATGATCTTGCGTGTACGTAGGAATTTTTTTGAAATTACTACGTTCCCCAACAGTGGCATCCGAGCTAGGTTTTATGCGTTGATGTTATATGCACGAGTAGAACACAAGTGAGTTGTGGGCGATACAAGTCATACTGCTTAACAGCATGTCATACTTTGGTTCGGCGGTATTGTGAGATGAAGCGGCCCGGACTGACATTACGCGTACGCTTACGCGAGACTGGTTTCACTGTTACGAGCACTTGTGCTTAAAGGTGGCTGGTGGGTGTCTGTCTCTCTCACTTTAGCTGAATCGAGTGTGGCTACGCCCGGTCCTTGCGAAGGTTAAAACAACACTAACTTGACGAACTATCGTTGTGGTTTTGATGCGTAGGTAAGAACGGTTCTTGCTAAGCCCGTAGCAGCCACGTAAAATTTGCAACAACAAAGTAGATGACGTCTAACTTGTTTTTGCAGGGCATGTTGTGATGTGATATGGTCAAGACGTGATGCTATATTTTATTGTATGAGATGATCATGTTTTGTAACCGAAGTTATCGGCAACTGGCAGGAGCCATATGGTTGTCGCTTTATTGTATGAAATGCAAACGCCCTGTAATTGCTTTACTTTATCACTAAGCGGTAGCGATAGTCGTAGAAGCAATAGATGGCGTAACGACAACGATGCTATGATGGAGATCAAGGTGCCGCGCTGGTGACGATGGTGATCACGACGGTGCTTCGAAGATGGAGATCACAAGCACAAGATGATGATGGCCATATCATATCACTTATATTGATTGCATGTGATGTTTATCCTTTATGCATCTTATCTTGCTTTGATTGACGGTAGCATTATAAGATGATCTCTCACTAATTATCAAGAAGTGTTCTCCCTGAGTATGCACCGTTGCGAAAGTTCTTCGTGCTGAGACACCACGTGATGATCGGGTGTGATAGGCTCTACGTTCAAATACAATGGGTGCAAAACAGTTGCACACGCGGAATACTCAGGTTAAACTTGACGAGCCTAGCATATACATATATGGCCTCGGAACACGGAGACCGAAAGGTCGAGCGTGAATCATATAGTAGATATGATCAACATAATGATGTTCACCATTGAAATTACTCCATCTCACGTGATGATCGGACATGGTTTAGTTGATATGGATCACGTAATCACTTAGAGGATTAGAGGGATGTCTATCTAAGTGGGAGTTCTTAAGTAATATGATTAACTGAACTTAAATTTATCATGAACTTAGTCCTGGTAGTATTTTGCAAATTATGTTATAGATCAATAGCTCGCGTTGTTGCTTTCATATGTTTATTTTGATATGTTCCTAGAGAAAACTGTATTGAAAGATGTTAGTAGCAATGATGCGGATTGGATCCGTGATCTGAGGTTTATCCTCATTGCTGCACAGAAGAATTATGTCCTTAATGCACCGCTAGGTGACAGACCTATTGCAGGAGCAGATGCAGACGTTATGAACGTTTGGCTAGCTCAATATGATGACTACTTGATAGTTTAGTGCACCATGCTTAACGGCTTAGAATCAGGACTTCAAAGACGTTTTGAACGTCATGGACCATATGAGATGTTCCAGGAGTTGAAGTTAATATTTTAAGAAAATACCCGAGTTGAGAGATATGAAGTCTCCAACAAGTTCTATAGCTAAAAGATGGAGGAGAATCGCTCAACTAGTGAGCATGTGCTCAGATTGTCTGGGTACTTCAATCGCTTGAATCAAGTGGGAGTTAATCTTCCAGATAAGATAGTGATTGACAGAGTTCTCTAGTCACCATCACCAAGTTAGTAGAACTTTGTGATGAACTAAAGTATGCAAGGGATGACGAAAACGATTCCCGAGCTCTTCGTGATGTTGAAATCGATGAAGGTAGAAATCAAGAAAGAGCATCAAGTGTTGATGGTTGACAAGATCACTAGTTTCAAGAAAAGGGCAAAGGGAAAGAAAGGGAACTTCAAGTAGAATGACAAGCAAGTTGTCAGTCCCGCGAAGAAGCCCAAAGCTGGACCAAAGCCTGAAACTGAGTGATTATACTGCAAAGGAAATGGTCACTGGAAACGGAAATACCCTGAATATTTGGTGGATAAGAACGATGGCAGAGTGAACAAGGGTATATTTGATATACCGATTATTGATGTGTACCTTACTAGTTTTTATAGTAGCCCCTGAGTATTTGATACTTGTTCGGTTGCTAAAAATTAGTGACTCGAAACAGGAGTTACAGAATAAACAGAGACTAGTTGAGGGTGAAGTGACGATGTGTATTGGAAGTGGTTCCAAGATTGATATGATCATCATCGCACACTCCCTATACTTTCGGGATTAGTGTTAAACCTAAATAAATGTTATTTGGCGTTTGCGTTGAGCATGAATATGATTTGATCATGTTTATTGCGATACGGTTATTCATTTAAAGTCAGAGAATAATTGTTGTTATGTTTACATGAATAAAACCTTCGATGGTCATACACCCAATGAAAATAGTTTGTTGGATCTCGATCGTAGTAATACACATATTCATAATATTGATGCTAAAAGATGCAAAGTTGATAATGATAGTTCAACTTATTTGGGGCACTGCCGTTTGAGTCATATCGGTGTAAAGCGCATGAAGAAACTCCATAAAGATGGATTTTTGGAATCTCTTGGTTATGAATCATTTGATGCTTGCGAACCGTGCCTTTTGGGCAAGATGACTAAAACTCCGTTCTCCGGAACAATGGAACGAGCTACTGACTTGATGGAAATAATACATACCGATGTATGTGATCCAATAAGTGTTGATGCTCGTGGCAAGTATCGTTATTTTCTGACCTTCACAAGATGATTTGAGCAGATATGGGTATATCTACTTGATGAAACATAAGTCTGAAATAGTTGAAAGGTTCAAAGAATTTCAGAGTGAAGTGGAAAAATCATCGTAACAAGAAAATAAAGTTTCTGCGATCTGATCGCGGAGACGAATATTTGAGTTACGAGTTTGGTCTTCAATTAAAACAATGTGGAATAGTTTCACAGCTCACGCCACCTGGAACACCACAATGTTATGGTGTGTCCGAACGTCGTAACCGCACTTTATTGGATATGGTGCGATCTATGATGTCTCTTACTGATTTACCATTATCGTTTTGGGGTTATGCATTAGAGACAGCTACATTCACGTTAAAAGGGCACCATCTAAATCCGTTGAGACGACATCGTATGAACTATGGTTTAGAAGTAAACCTAAGCTGTCGTTTCTTAAAGTTTGGAGTTGCGATGCTTATATGAAAAAGGTTTTCAACCTGATAAGCTCAAACCCAAATCGGAGAAGTGCGTCTTCATAGAATACCCAAAGGAAACTATTGGGTACTCCTTCTATCACAAATCCAAACGCAAAACATTTGTTGCTAAGAATGGATCTTTTCTAGAGAAGGAGTTTCTCTCGAAAGAAGTGAGTGGGAGGAAAGTAGAACTTGATGAGGTAACTGTACCTGCTCCCTCATTTGAAAGTAGTTCATCACAGAAATCTGTTCCTGTGACTACTACACCAATTAGTGAGGAAGTTAATGATGATGATCATGAAACTTCAGATTAAGTTACTATAGAACCTTGTAGGTCTTACAGAGTAAGATCCGCACCAGAGTGGTACGGTAATCCTGTTCTGGAAGTTATGTTACTAGACCATGACGAACCTACGAACTATGAGGAAGCGATGATGAGCCCAGATTCCGCAAAATGGCTTGAGGCCATGAGATCTGAGATAAGATCCATGTATGAAAACAAAGTATGGACTTTGATTGACTTGCCCAATGATCGGCGAGACATTGAGATTAAATGGATCTTCAAGAAGAAGACGGACGCTAATAGTGTTACTATCTACAAAGCTAGAATTGTCGCAAAAGGTTTTCGACAAGTTCAAGGTGTTGACTACGATGAGAGTTTTTCACTCGTATCTATGCTTAAGTCTGTCTGAATCATGTTAGCAATTGCCGCATTTTATGAAATCTGGCAAATGGATAAACAAAACTGCATTCCTTAATGGTTTTCTTAAAGAAGAGTTGTATATGATGCAACCAGAAGGTTTTGTCAATCCTAAAGGTGCTAACAAATTGTGCAAGCTCCAGCGATCCATCTATGGACTGGTGCAAGCATCTCGGAGTTGGAATATATGCTTTGATGAGTTGATCAAAGCATATGGTTTTATACAGACTTTTGAAGAAGCCTGTATTTACAAGTGAGTGGGAGCTCTGTAGCATTTCTAATATTATATGTGGATGACATATTGTTAATTGGAAATGATATGGAAATTCTGGATAGCATGAAAGGATACTTAAATAAGAGTTTTTCAAAGCAAGACCTCGGTGAAGCTGCTTACACATTGAGCATCAAGATCTATATAGATAGATCAAGACGCTTGATAAGATTTTTCAATGAGTACATACCTTGATAAATTTTTGAAATAGTTCAAAATGGAATAGTCAAAGAAGGAGTTCTTGCCTGTGTTACCAGGTGTGAAGTTGAGTAAGACTCAAGACCCGACCATTGCAGAAAATAGAAAGAGAATGAAAAGTCATTCCCTATGCCTCAGTCATAGGTTCTATAAAGTATGCTATGCCGTGAACCAGACCTATTGTATACCTTGCTCTGTGTTTGGCAAAGGAATACAATTTTGATCTAATAAGTAGATCACAGGACATGGGTCAAGAATATCCTTAGTGAGGACTAAGGAGATGTTTCTCGATTATGGAGGTGATAAAAGAGCCCGTCGTTAAAGTTACAATGATGCAAGCTTTTACACCAATCCAGATGACTCTAAGTCTCAATCTGGATACATATTGAAAGTGGGAGCAACTAGCTAGAGTAGCTCCGTGCAGAGCATTGTGGACATAGAATATTTGCGAAATACATACGGTTCTGAATATGACAGACCCGTTGACTAAGCTTCTCTCATGAGCAAAACATGATCATACCTTAGTACTCTTTTGGGTGTTGATCACATAGCGATGTGAACTAGATTATTGACTCTAGTAAACCCTTTGGGTGTTGATCACATGATGATGTGAACTATGGGTATTAATCACACGCAGATGTGAATATTAGTGTTTAATCACATAGCGATGTGAACTAGATTATTGACTCTAGTGCAAGTGGGAGACTGAAGGAAATATGCCCTAGAGGCAATAATAAAGTTATTATTTATTTCCTTATTTCATGATAAATGTTTATTATTCATGCTAGAATTGTATTAACCGGAAAGATAATACATGTGTGAATACATAGACAAACATAGTGTCACTAGTATGCCTCTACTTGACTAGCTCGTGAATCAAAGATGGTTAAGTTTCCTAGCCATGGACAAAAGAGTTGTCATTTGATTAACGGGATCACATCATTAGGAGAATGATGTGATTGACTTGACCCATTCCGTTAGCTTAGCACTTGATCGTTTAGTATATTGCTATTGCTTTCTTCATGACTTATACATGTTCCTGTAACTATGAGATTATGCAACTCCCGTTTACCGGAGGAACACTTTGGGTGCTACCAAATGTCACAACGTAACTGGGTGATTATAAAGGAGTGCTACAGGTGTCTCCGAAGGTACATGTTGAGTTGGCGTATTTCGAGATTAGGTTTTGTCACTCCGATTGTCGGAGAGGTATCTCTGGGCCCTCTCGGTAATGCACATCACTATAAGCCTTGCAAGCAATGTGACCAATGAGTTGGTTACGGGATGATGCATTATGTAACGAGTAAAGAGACTTGCCGGTAACGAGATTGAACTAGGCATTGGATACCGACGATCAAATCTCGGGCAAGTAACATACCGATGACAAAGGGAACAAAGTATGTTGTTATGCGGTTTGACTGATAAAGATCTTCGTAGAATATGTAGGAGCCAATATGGGCATCCAGGTTCCGCTATTGGTTATTGACCAAGAATAGTTCTAGGTCATGTCTACATAGTTCTGGAACCCGTAGGGTCCGCACGCTTAAGGTTTCGATGACAGTTATATTATGAGTTTATGAGTTTTGATATACCGAAGGAGTTCAGAGTCCTGGATGAGATCGGGGACATGACGAGGAGTCTCGAAATGGTCGAGACGTAAAGATCGATATATTGGATGACTATATTCGGAGTTCGGAAAGGTTCCGAGTGATTCGGGTATTTATCGGACTACCGGAGAGTTACGGGAATTCGCCGGGGAGAAGTATTGGGCCTTATTGGGCCATACGGGAAAGAGAGAGGGGCTGCCTAGGGCAGGCCGCGCGCCCCCCCAAGGCCTAGTCCGAATTGGACTAGGGGGAGGGGCCGCACCCCTCCTTCCTTCCCTTCTCTCTTCCCTTTCCTTCTCTCCTACTCCTACTACATGGAAGGTCTCCAAGTTGGACTAGGAAAGGAGGGAATCCTACTCCCGGTGGGAGTATGACTCCTCCCTGGCGCGCCCTCCTTTGGCCGGCCGCCCCCTCCCCCTTGCTCCTTTATATACGAGGGCGGGGGGCACCCCATAGACACAGAAGTTGATCTACGGATCATTCCTTAGCCGTGTGCGGTGCCCCCCCTCCACCATATTCCACCTCAGTCATATCGTCGCGGAGTTTAGGCGAAGCCCTGCGCCGGTAGAACATCATCATCGTCACCACGCTGTCGTGCTGACGGAACTCATCCCCGAAGCTTTGCTGGATCGGAGCCCGGGGATCATCATCGAGCTGAACGTGTGCTGAACTCGGAGGTGTCATACGTTCGGTACTTGGATCGGTCGGATCGTGAAGACGTATGACTACATCAACCGCGTTGTCATAACGCTTCCGCTTACGATCTACAAGGGTACGTGGACAACACTCTCCCCTCTCGTTGTTATGCCATCACCATGATCTTGCGTGTACGTAGGAATTTTTTTGAAATTACTACGTTCCCCAACACTTCCAGCTCCACCCTCAAGACATCGGACCCAATTCCGTTTTCAACATCTGAACTTCCAAGTCTTTTGCGAAGTATATCTTCAAGAAGAACCCAATGTTGAACTCTTCAGAGAGTACTATTACTTGAACCACCAGACTGAATTCACAAACGACCCAGCTTAGGGCTTGGCGGAATCACAATCCAATGATGAAGAGATGCTATCTTCCCTTCTGCCGCAGTTCCTAGTCACCCTAAAGACTGGAATCAGACTTGGTTCTACTGTCAAGACACATCTCCATTTGATGAGAATCCTCTGCGGGTCTCTGTGACCACCAGCTTAACCCAAAACACCCTCTTCCAGATCGGCTTACTACCGTTGAACATGCTAAGTACATGCCCACCTTTTCAAAGGTAATGGCTTTGCTGGCTAATGGATTAACCGGCGTCGACCTGGTCCATTGCTAGGTCGCTTGGAGGGTTATACCTTTGAGCCGTCGGCCCGGTTTAATGTGTGCCTACACTGGTGACGTCAAAGATCCTCAGCGCCACTGCCAAGTACGTCTGAATGATAAAGCGATCAATGACATGACCAAATCCCTGCTTGGGGAAAGTTTAGAGAGTTGCAGCAAGGCGGGGTTGAATCTCTTCTGCGCTCTTAACCCGCCACTAGCTATAAGCGTTCCAATCTATTTACTTTGCTCACCTCTTATACAAAACTGCATATCCCTTATCTTCTTTTGATTTATGCGGGCTGACTCTGCCTTCTAGAAGAAGAAGTATCAAGAGAAGGAGAAGGCGGCCAAAAAGGTTAGAACAAATACCAAGGCCTCGAAGAAGAGCAAGAAGAAATCAGACACCTCAGAGCTATTTACTCTAGAAGATGAGTCAAAGGTAGAACTTGATTCTCCTGACTCCTTTTTCATGCATCTTATTGACGTTGACCCCTCTGAGGACCACGCGGAGGCCAGCCAGGCATGCACTAAAGAGGTAACTATTATTTCCTCCGACTTAGAGCCTTTGCCAACACATAAAGTTCGGCAAGTGACCCAGAAAGTAATGTTTTTTTCTCACCCTTTAGCTTACTTGGATCCAAACTTTATTTTGAAGCAACAACATCATGACACCCGGTGCATGACCTGGAATAGCGGAGGTGGAGAACTTTCCTTCGGATTACCCAACACGCCGGTCCCTCGCAAGCGTCGAAAAGAGGCGCCTCGGAATTCAATCCTTTTTTATCCAAATGCGGGTCCTATACATTAACCACTTAATCCTTCCGACTAAAATTATTAGGGAACTTCTCATTCTTCTTTTGGCGACTCTTCGTAGACCCAAATGCCTGCCTTCAAAGTTTCCCCTGGCTAATGGCATTTGACTTCACAAGCTCTGTTGTTTTAACCTCTGTAAACTGATATAATTATATCCCCATTTCTTATTTTCGGGGGTATAGCAAAGCCAAGCAAGAAATTGAAGAAGAATAAGCCGGCCGAAGACCCCAAAGTCCATGAGCCGGAGAAGCAAACACCAGCATCTAAAACCTCAGCTCAGAACCCTGAGGATATTGCTGATGACCCGGCGCCAGAAATTCCTGACACCCCCGTGGATCCAATGAGTGTTGACCCATCAGGTACTAAGCCACCAAGCCCTGCCAAGCCGGATGAGGAGGATGCTGAAGACATTTTGATTACTGGCACTAGCTATGTAGAGCCGGGGAATCCTACTATTCTGGCTAAACACTCTGCCAAGGAAGAAATTGTTGAAAAGAGTAAGTCCAAGTTTGATATTGCCAACTACTCTTACCTGGATGTCAATGAATTATTCTCTGGCTACCTCAGTCAACTGCATGCTGGTCATGATCGTGAGGCGGATATAGTTAGGAAGATGCAATAGAAATATGAGGTATGAATACCTGCTTCCTTTGTATATCATCCAACCCCCAAGTATTATCTGTAGGAAAATATAAATTTGAGTAGGGTTAATACTTGACCATATGTTACTACAAACTCCAAAGTCATAGCCCTCATGGACTGGCTTATCTTGATAAAGATGAGCCAGATCATTGTTATTTATCCTCAAAAAATAGAACTTCACCTCATAGCCCTCACGGGCCGGATATCGTTGATAAATATGAAGCGGACCTCTCTTTTAACTTGAAGTGAAAAGAACTTTTCCACACATTAGCCCCCAAGTGCCAATTGCTTTGCTTGCCAAGGGCTTGGGACTTGTATGTATATTGTGTCCTAAAAAATTTGATGATGACTGTGTAATTCTTACTTGCAGGAGGCCTTGACCCAAACTGAATCTCAGTTGAGCAATTTAAAGACCAGGCTGGAATGTCAAGAAGACGAGACCCAGAAAGCCGATTCCAAGTTTAAGTATAGCTTGGATGAAATTGAAAAGCTCAAAACCGGATTTTCTATAGAGAAATCCACCTGGGATGAGTAGAAGGCCGCCTTAACGCAAAGAGCAGAGAATGCCGAATCATCTTTGAAAGAGGCCACTGCAGAATTGACCGGCTTAAAACGCCACATTTCTCAGATGACTGCTGCTATATTTGGTAAGTACCGCAAGATGCTTGAACTATTTCCAATGTTAACTTATAAGCTGCCTGGCGGCTTATCTGCTACTTTTATTTAACAGGCCCCAGGAGTACCAACCTTGGCCATGATATGCTGGTAAAACTGAAGGTGGTTTATACTTTGGTGGAGCAACTGTACACAGGCACTCGGCGCACCATAGCAACCATCACACACACAAAACAACCATGTTCACTTCTCAGGGAGGTATTAGACAAACTATCTATCCCACCCCAAAGAATTGAAGAAATAAAGTGATCATCTGCCAGAGCTGGTGCTATTACTGCGTTGAGCCGGGCGAAAGCATGGCAGGCAAAACTAGACCCAGAGGAGTTGGCCACTAGCTGCCCAAGTCTCAATTAAGACAGGTCTCCCTTTGACCAGAATGACTTTGCCGCTTGTGTGAAAGAGATGCGCCTGCTGGCAAGCAAGCTAGCCAAAGAGACTGATCTATCCAGATATCAGCACGCTTATATGGTGGAAAATTCAAAAGTGAGGGCACCGGCTTATGAAGTTGTTGATCTCATCCCTCCAACGCGTAAGCACACCTTTGCTCCTGAAGTTGATCCGTCCACACATATAGATGATGAAGCTGAATTTCAAGCCTTAACTGGCATCGATTGGACATCACCTAACTTCCAGATGATGGATGGAGAAGAAGAGCCAGCGCAGGGTAACCCGGAGTCTTCAACTCATTAGGATCAAAACAACTGATCCAAGGGGTGGCTCGCAGACCACAACATAGATCTCCATGAAAAGCTCTAAGAATTTTGGGCTTTTGAAAGGCCTTGTAATAGGCTAGTTTGAAACAATGATCTCACATGCCATCGTGCATGTTTTGTCTTTTGAATACTTTGAACCGCCAATCTATCATTGAAGATCCATCGGTTGTGTTTGTGATATTATCAATCATGTAGGTCACATCAAAATATTATCATATTCCCTACACACAAGTAAATAACATGTGACCTGGCGGCTTAAACCAGGGCGGGTCACAAATATCTTTGAACAACCCTAAAAATGATTTTTGATAGACTAAAAGCTAGTTAAGCCGGAAATATGCCAGCAACTTAGAGTCAAAAACCAGGGCGGTTTACCAAGACCTTGAATGTTTATAACAGTATGTAAAATCATACCTGTAGATCATAATACGTTCTTTTGACAATAAGAAGTCGTAGACATGAAATATCAGGATGTTGGTTTCTCAAGGCAATTTTCCTGGCGGCTTATAATCCGCTGTCAGGGCGGGTTACTAACCCAATATGCTCAATTATGAGTCATATAGTTAAGGCTGCATGGCCTGAATTCTGAAAACCATATGATAACATGGAAGAAGGATATGAATCCAAAATTTTTCAGAAAAACAGAAATCCAAAAAAAACAAGGCTTTCATAGGCCGCCAAGCCTAAAATACAAGTGCTGCCATGGGCTGCACAACCACTGAGTTATTTCTAGCACACCTGTATGCCGGCCCTCACATGACAAACCGCCATTTTAACTTTAACAAGTTCAGGGTCTTATTGAAAAGATTGACCGTCAAGAGTACGGCGAGTCATTCCAGGATTACATGGGCGGAGTAACAACGACATATAGGCCGGTTAACCCTAAATTTTGTGTTTACACCTGGCATGTAAGCCGACCAAGAGGGTAAGAATAGCTATGCTCATTGAGCAGGAAGCCCCCAAGTGACCAATAAGACGACATGTAAGCCGGATCAAGAGGGTAATCAAGGCTCTGCTCATTGAGGAGGTCGCCCCCAAATGACCAATGAGACGGCATGTAAGCCAGATCAAGAGGGTAATCAAGGCTTTGCTCATTGAGCAGGTCGCTCCCAAATGACCAATGAGATGGCATGTAAGCCAGATCAAGAGGGTAATCAAGGCTCTGCTCATTGAGCAGGTCGCCCCAAATGACCTTATGAACAGACAATAAAGGCTCAGATACTTGGAAATGAAACAATAGTGGCCCTGAATTATCAGGGATGCCAACTTTATTATAATGATCATAGTATATACATTGAAGAAAATATGTAGAACATAAGAGCCGGTGGCTCAAGTGTAATATGGCCGAAGATGAGCGATGTTCCATGGCCGGCGGGTCTCTCCTCCAATGTGCGCGAATCCTTGTGTTCTCGAATATCGACAAGGTAGTATGACCCGTTGTTCAGGTTCTTGCTGACCTCAAAAGGCCCTTCCCAAAGTGGGGATAATTTATGCATATCTGTTTGATCTTCGATGAGCCAGAGCACCAAGTCGCCTTCTTGAAATGTTCGAGTTTTAACCCGACGGCTATGATAGCGACCCAAATCTTGCTGGTATGTCGCCGAATGAGCCACAGCAAGGTCACGCTCTTCATCCAACAAATCAAGAGCATCCTGACGTGCTTTTTCATTATCAACTTCAACATAAGCCGCCACGCGGGGCGAGTCATGACGGATATCGCTTGGAAGAACCGCCTCGACCTCGTAAACCATGAAGAAAGGTGTGTAACCTGTTGATCTATTGGGGGTGGTTTTGATGCTCCACATCACTAAGGGTAACTCCTCAACCCATCAACCCGACGTCCTTTGCAAAGGGACCATAAGCCGGGGTTTTATTCCTCTCAAAATTTCTTGATTTTCTCATTCAGCTTGACCATTGGACTGGGGGTGAGCTATCGATGAGATGTCAAGACGAATTTGCTCTCGTGGACAGAACTCTTTCATAGCACCTTTGGATAGATTAGAGCCATTATCAATTATGATGCTGTGAGGGTAACCAAAACGGAAGATTCCTTTTTTCGTGAATTGAACCGTCGTGGTTGCATCACATTTGCTGACCGGCTCTGCTTCAACCCACTTAGTAAATTTATCTACTGCCACCAAGAGGTGGGTCTTCTTATGCTTAGACCTCTTGAAAGGTCCAACCATATCAAGCCCCCAGACCACTATAACACCCCAAAAATTTAACCATGTTTTGAATTATTAAAATTTTGCCAGGAGTTCAAAATTTTGCTTTCTGGATTTTCTTTTCATTTCAGAACCCCTTTTCTTTAATATTGAGGAGTTTTTACCCCAGTGGAAAACTTTCCAAAAATATTATTGGACTTCTATACCCTCTCAATAAAACAATTCTTAATCAGTGGTTTTATTTGCATAATTGTTTTTCCCGAGCTTTATTCCTTTAAAATGATTTTCATAAGTTTTGGAGCCTCTTTTGCACTGCAACCACTTCATAAATGCATCTAAAATTTTCACCAAAATTTGGGGATGACATATGATGTCCCTAAATCACTTTTATGCAAAAAAATTCCTTAGTCATTTGCAGATTTTTAGTTTTACCACAAGTTTTAAATCTGGTCCAGTTGCACTTTTGCACTACAACCCATTTAAATACTTCTTTAGAACTTCCACCAAAATTAGGGGAGGTCAGTAGGAGTATATTATTCAACTTTATGCAAAAACCCAGTTATGTCCTTTGTAAAATTTGAGTGAACCAACCTCATTTTCATTCTAGTCCAACTTGATGATTTGTACTGCAACCATATTTTAACTTACTCCTTTACTCATGATTCTTTTTCCTGCTTGTATTCCTTCCTACAAAACCCTGAAGTCCAGGAGCATGAACCCATTGGAATATTTTTGGTCCATGAAATGATAGCCTTTAGGTTCTGTCCAGAATTGGTTTTCCCAAATAATTGCACTAACAAGTTTCTGCATTTGGCAAACTAACCTTGCCACCCTCTTTACCTTCTAAAGAGACTAGGATCTGGAGATTTTGGACACTCAAAGAACTACCTAGATGCCCCTAGCTTTTTGTCAAACACCTTGAGTGCATGAGCAGGTTTGGCATAAGTTTTGTTTGCATTGTGAACTTGATCCTCTGATCAAACTAGCTTGTCCACTAAGCCTCTAGAAAACCCTAGACTAATCCTGTTAAACCCCAGCTCCACCCTAGCCTCCTAGCATGCACTGGCATTATGCTGAGCACCTGGTGCGTGTGCTCTGGGCGCGCCCAGAGTGCATGTTTTGCACGCGCGCGTACCGAGCTGCCGCGTGTCACTGCCGCCCCCCGTGCTCGTTCTGGCCAATCCCCTCTCGCAGCCAGCACGGGCGCCTCCTCCCTCGCCGTAGAGCCATCCCTGGAGCCGCACAGCGCCGCTGTCAGGTCGGCCACGGCGGCTAGTGGCTGGCCATAGTGGGCTCCTGCCACGGTCGGCACCACCCGAGCCACAGCCGCGCGCCAGCTGCCCCCTGGAGCAGTCCAAGCTTATCCTCACGCTCGTCTACAAGCGCTCATCGGCACCACGACGCCCTGCCGCAACAGAAGTGGTCGGCCGGCGATCTTATCCCCAGTAGCGGCGGAACCGACCTACCTACACTATAAATGGTGACCCCGAGCTCCTCCTAGACCCCAGGCAGCCTCAAGCCATCCCCCTAGCACTCCCCTAGCCCACAATCAACGAGGGGAGGCCGTCTTCCCCGTCTCCGGCCAGCTCGGCCACCACCGCCTTCCGACCCCGTTCATCACAACCAAGCCCTCCCCCGTCCATGCAACACCACCACCCGACTCCCCTTCGTCTTGCGGAGCCGCCCAAACCCCTGCTGTGACGGAGAGCCACCGTAGCCCCATACCCACAATTCAACCGTAGCCACCGGCCGCCGCGAAGCTCGTCGCTGGCGACTCCCTCCGCCCCCACCTGACTAGCGACCACTGGGAGGACCGCCCTGGACTGGCGGATCCATCCCCACCCTCGGAGCCCAGCGAGGAGCCGCCAACCGCCGGCGGCGATCGCCGGAGTCCCGCCTCCGCTCGGGCAGAGGAAGAGGAGGGAAAGACGACCGGTCAAACCTGACCAGTGGGCCCCCTGGACCCACTGTCAGTGACCACAAGCCAGTCCATGCTGGATAAGTGGATACGTAAAACCAAAGTACGCCTTTGACGTGGTTAGTTTCGAAACGTTTTTCCTTTTTCCTGTTTTATTTTAAAAACAGAATTTGACCAAAACTTCGACTCACTATAACTTTTTAAATATGACTCCAAATGAGTTGATTCTTTTTCCTACCTCTCTCAAATATTGTCTAGTTTATTTTCAGATTTATTTGAAAAAATTTCAGACAACTTTTTGGTACTGTTTTTGAAACTATATATTGATTCAAAAATATTTTAAATAGGATTTTTGGAGAGAGGAGAAAACTTTCAAAAGTTTTGGAGTGCACCCTGCCTCCCCACAACTTGAAGGCAAGCATTCTGAACCTTGGCATAATTTTGTGTGTGTTGTCTGACATGGTTGCAATACCACCTCGACATGGAGTACCCGTTATTTTATGATGATATGTTCAAACTCATGAGTGCATTTTTATGATTCATGCTGTTGGAGTTTGATATGTTTTGGATAGTCGTCACCATATGCCTCTCATGCATGCCGGAAGGAACCCGGGAAAGCCTCTGTCTTGGGTAGACACGAGCTTGTCTCCGGTCTTCGTCGAGGCGATTGTGTCCGGTACAACATAGTGAGACATGATGAGTGGTGATTGTGGCTGTTGGTTGAAACACATTTGTTATGCTAATCATGCAGGTAACACCTAAACCTCCTGAGTCGACCGTAGATCGAGTCTTGTTCCAGTAACCCCCATACTTGTTCCGTGCTACCACTTGTCCCTGCCGTAGGTAGGGTATGGTTCAGTAAGTTGTTAACCCCTTTCTAGCACACACCGTACAAAGAGGCCATGGCAGAAGATACCGTCTGCATCCGGTAGGCATGCTACCTGGTCCGGGGGCATGGGTGTTTTGGTCGTAGCTGAAGGGGGTAGCTTCCCTAGTTTGCGCGCGGTATAAATTTTGTGATCCCATGCTAATCAAGGTTGTAGCCTCCCCACTTAGAGTTTTACTTAAACAGGTGTCATGGGTGATTCCAGACACCGATAAGTCAGGCTGGTGTGTGCGGTTAGGTGTGCTTTCAATTAAAAGACCGTAGGCGGAATCAGTCCGGAAGGACTAACAGAATCCGTCACTCGTGGGTAAAGAGTACACCCTCTGCAGATATTATATCTATTCGAATAGCCGTGTACATGGTTAAGGACTACAGTCTGGGTGGGGTCAAGTTCGGTCTTAGTGTCGGTCTTCGGAGGAAAAACTACTAAGTCAAAACATTGACTACGACCGGTGACATATGATGATTATGATTATTATTACTTTGGACTAACTATGTTCATTATTTGATTTATTGAGTATCCTTGGGACGGTTCTACCTCCTGGATATTCACTGTGATTATTCTGTTATAAGCCCTTTATGTGGTGTCGCACAGACGCCCGACTGTGGCATGTATGTTATTTATTTACCATATAAGCCCTTTATGCGGTGTCGCACCGATGCCCGACTGTGGCATGTTTGTTATTTATTTACCATATAAGCCCTTTATGTGGTGTCGCACAGACGCCCGACTGTGGCATGTATGTTATTTATTTACCATATAAGCCCTTTATGTGGCGTTGCACAGACGCCCGACTGCGGCACGTTTGTTACTTATTTCACTTATGAGCCCTTTCTGTGGTGTCGCTCAGACACCCGACTGAGGCATTCTATTTCTACTCTCTAATTGCATTATTCATGTGTTACGTGAATAACTTTTTTGCGTGCATCATGGATTTTATTTCTGTGACTGTCGTTGTGATCATAGAATATTTCAGAGCATGATTATCGTTTGTTATATTATACTATGTTCATAATGTTTGCGAGTACATTCAAAGTACTCACTGGCTTGTCCCTGGCTATTGTCTTGGCCAGATTTCTTGCACAGAGAGGAGCGACGAGATGACAGCCCCGGAACCTAAGCAGTGGTGATAGCAGCCTCGCGAAGATAGGAGTTAACCTGGTCAGCTGTTCCTGTGGGAAATGGAGTCCCATAGACACTGATGATCCACAAACCGCTTCCGCCATCAACCACTAGAAACCTTGTGTTGTACTCATAGGCCAGAATGGCCTTGTACTACATATTATGTATTTTGCTTGGAGTTATTGTATCAAGTTTGTGTCTCGCCAGCTAACAGTAATCCTGGGGCTGGTGAGCATAAGGGCCATTTTCTGGGAAATTAAAATCCCGAAAATCCGGTCCTGATAGAGTTGGTATCAGAGCCAGGCTGACCATTGGCTAATCCTATCTTAGCCAGGTCAATAAACCTAGGTTAACCAAACCACCAGACCATAACCAAACCCCGGCCAAGCTTCTCGCGTAAGATTGCCCCATAGGGACCCGAGACCTTTTTGGCAGTCGGTGCCCAACCTATCAGCCTAGCGTGTTGATCACGCGCCAGTGACCGACACCTAAATTGTCTCATTCGCAAGCGTGCGAAGGAAGACTCCGCCCTCTTTTTCTATAAAAAGGGCACGCTAACCTCAACACAGCACAACACAGCCTCTTTCCCCAAACCGAGCCATAATGTCTGGCCCCGTCGTGCACAATGAAACCACGGCAAACAACCTTGGAGGATTTGTGACCGTGCTAGCAAACCTCACCCACCGTACCTTTGCATTAGAGGAGCCCCCAGAATATGTTGTGTACCAAGGACCCATGAGCGGTGAGAGCCATCAATTCTGGGCCACTGTGCACATCTATGGTAGGGGCCTATCGCCAGAACGCCCCTACAGGTTCACCGGAAGGACAACTTCCTTTGAGCCACAAGCTATCCAACTAGCCGCTCGAGAGGCTATAGTTCAACTCCGGCACTTGTCGCCTAGAGTTAACTGTCGCTCGTTCTACTATTACCCCAGCCATGACGGGTATGGTAGGCCACCCCAGGTCGTCAACGGAGATCACGAGACGGATCCTGCATTATTGCATCTAGTGCGCTATGTAGGTGCACTAGAGGAACTATTCGATCAAATCACCCTTGATCTGATCGCAGCTCGTGGAGAGCTGGTCTGCCAAGCCTCGGCGAGAGGAGAAGATGAGCCCGACGCCGAAAACCCTGTCATGCTATTCAGACACCCGATCGAGTCCTTGAGGACTGCCCCGGCCATCGACCAAAATACTTTGGTGTCCCCAGAAGTGCTTCATCGCCTTTTGGGAACACGCTCCAGCGGGATTGTGGCCAACAATCCCCGGGATGGTCATCATCGCTACCCCGACCCGGCAGCCTCTCAACCCCCTCCAGTTAACCCCAACGGTGAGACCCGTGGAGAAACCTCGATGTGCACAAGGCAGGCTCGTTTAGATATAAACGAGGTAGACTAAGTCACTCGAGTAGAACTGAGTCTCAGCATGCCCACGCCCTGTAATTATGTAATCTTGCATCGCCTTGAATAATCGCAGCCTATTGTGTGCCTCTGTTTTAAATAGTATCCATTCATTAAATATGTTAGCATGCGGTTGCATTTTTTTGGGCACAGCTACCAAAACCACACCGACGACTCCAACAGTAATATGTCACTTTTACGAGATATGTGTAGCTGTAGCATTGACCCCGACCCCATGAAGCAGACTCGATCGACTAGTTACCTTTCACCACGGTAAATAGCCCAACCCCAATGCTATATAAAGGGCCACCCCGTGATCTTACCAGGTACCCCTCACCTTGAGCACCACTCGCATAACCATTTCCATTGCCATGCCGAGCCCTAGTATTTATCTGAGAACTCCAGACGCAACTCCAGGTAGCTTTGTTAAAATTTTGTGGGACTTTACCTGCAGTACCATGAGTGCTATCCATCCACTCCAGTATGAGTTGCTCAAATCAAGGATCACCCCATCCACCTTGAAATATTGGGCAGTGGTGCACGTCCCTCCCGCAAACCCAAACCAAGACCCCACGAAAGCTTCCTTCGTGGGGAAATCTATGCCGACTCCGCACATGGCCATAGAAGCTGCTGCGTATGAGGCGCTTACACGTCTTCGATTCGCGGTACCCTATGCCAGCGAACGAGGGTATTATTATTTCCGAGTCGTGCAGCACCCGGAGAAGTAACATCTTTTCCCGGTGGACGAATCGAGAGAGACCCAGTACTGGCCAACCTTGCCGAGTATGTCATCGCTCAAGAGCGTTTGACCCAACGAGTAATGGGATATCTCCAGAGCCTCGCTGATTTGAATCCTCAGATCGCCATCGGCAGACCACTTAGGCCCAACCAGGAGAGGCACATTCATCGACTGGTCAATCCACTCCCCCCAATAGAAGAAGAGTGTGCCCCGATTCCAGAGACTTTTTCTCAGGACCCTGTCCAATTACCATTGTCGTTGTAGATGTCATTGCTGTGTTTATGGTCCCTGCATTTATTTATGTGTTACAACTTGTGTGTGGTATCCTAAATTTGTGCGATGAATTAAATCTTTGGTTTCAGTCTATGTGAGTGATTTTTACTACTGTAAGATTTATTAACTGTTTTCACTCTCAGTAAATCCTAAAGTGAGATTTTTCTTAGAGTTGTTGCAGCATACATTTCTTCTCGACATAGATTTTTATTTCACGCAGCACCATAACAGCAGACTCACGACCCCAACCACGCGACCTAGTGCAAATCCTTGCGCACATTTTTGCACCAATCTAATCACCTCCCTAACACCCCGCAGTCTCAGAGGGAGAGATTTGTGAGTAATTACTCAAGTACAAGTTACCTCCGGCACCCTGACAGCAGTTAGCACCTAACACCGCACCTAATCATCGCGATAACCGCCACCGTGGAGAGCTGACACTTGAGCGGCCGCATCACGACGATCATCGAGGATCATCACGCACAGGAGCACGGAGAACCCCAACAATGCCGCCAACCCTCCGCACATCAGGATCACGTACCAGTCCGGCATCACCTCCACCATTAGAGCCTCATCTCGAGCTCCTGCAGACAGAAATAAAGGAGAAGGGAGGAGAAGGAGAAGCGAGGTCAGATGGAGGAAGAAGAAGGAGCACCGCGGTCATTTTATAGCTCGAGATCGGTGTACGGTGGGCGAAGTCCACCAGCACCGCTCGTCGCTCGATCGCTGATGTTCGGAGGCAAATCCGCGAGCAGTGCCGACAGCACACTGGCCCGCGAGGTGAGTGCACGCCGCGCTGACAGCTAGCACGCCCTGCACTATCGCAGTACAGCCTACATGCCCTATGAGCTAGACGTCGCCGGTGGAGAAAGCGCGGGAAAGCGCGCGGGAGAGAGGAGGAAGAGAGAGCCAGAGGTAGAGGAAGAGACCGACAGTGGGCCCCGGGTCCACCAGTCAGCCACAGAGAGCACTGTGCTCTCGGGTACGACCATCGTATTTTCAGTAATTTAGAAGTTTATTCTAAATTTACTGTAACCAATAGTAGAAACTGACTGTAAATTTTTCCACGCATCGCCAGTATGCCACACTATAGCTTTGCACCACTTACTGCCCTCTCACTATAGCTACGTTTTAATTACAGGAGCAGGATGGTTGTTTTTGTGATAGTAGGTGTAATTGTTTTTTTGAAACAACCCTTATCAAATCTCGAGGACGAGATTTTTTAAGGGGGGTAGTGTTGCAACACCCCAAAAATTTAACCATGTTTTGAATTATTAAAATTTTGCCAGGAGTTCAAAATTTTGCTTTCTGGATTTTCTTTTGATTTCAGAACCCCTTTTCTTTAATATTGAGGAGTTTTTACCCCAGTGGAAAACTTTCCAAAAATATTATTGGAATTCTATACCCTCTCAATAAAACAATTCTTAATCAGTGGTTTTATTTGCATAATTGTTTTTCCTGAGCTTTATTCCTTTAAAATGATTTTTCATAAGTTTTGGAGCCTCTTTTGCACTGCAACCACTTGATAAATGCATATAAAATTTTCACCAAAATTTGGGGATGACATATGATGTCCCTAAATCACTTTTATGCAAAAATATTCCTTAGTCATTTGGAGATTTTTAGTTTTACCACAAGTTTTAAATCTGGTCCAGTTGCACTTTTGCACTACAACCCATTTAAATACTTCTTTAAAACTTCCACCAAAATTAGGGGAGGTCAGTAGGAGTATATTATTCAACTTTATTGAAACCCCAGTTATGTCCTTTGAAATTTTTGAGTGAACCAACCTCATTTTCATTCTGGTCCAACTTGATGATTTGTACTGCAACCATATTTTAACTTACTCCTTTACCCATGATTCTTTTTCCTCCTTGTATTCCTTCCTACAAAACCCTTAAGTCCAGGAGCATGAACCCATTGGAATATTTTTGGTCCATGAAATGATAGCCTTTAGGTCATGTCCAGAATTGGTTTTCCCAAATAATTGCACTAACAAGTTTCTGCATTTGGCAAACTAACCTTGCCACCCTCTTTACCTTCTAAAGAGACTATGATCTGGAGATTTCGGACACTCCAAGAACTACCTAGATGCCCCTAGCTTTTTGTCAAACACCTTGAGTGCATGAGCAGGTTTGGCATAAGTTTTGGTTTGCATTGTGAACTTGATCCTCTGATCAAACTAGCTTCTCCACTAAGCCTCTAGAAAACCCTAGCCTAATCTTGTTAAACCCCAACTCCACCCTGGCCTCCTAGCATGCACTGGCATTACGCCGAGCACCTGGTGCGCATGCTCTGGGCGCACCCAGAGCGCATGTTTTGCACGCGCGCGCACCAAGCCGTCGCGTCTCACTGCCGCCCCCATGCTTGTTCTGGCCACTCCCCTCTCATAGCCAGCACGGCCGCCTCCTCCCTCGCCGCAGAGCCATCCCTGGAGCCGCACAGCACCGCCGTCAGGTCGGCCACGGCGGCTAGCGGCCGACCACAGTGGGCTCCTGCCACAGTCAGCGCCGCCCGAGCCACAACCGCGCGCCAGCTGCCCCCTGGAGCAGTCCAAGCTCATCCTCACGCTCGTCAGCAAGCGCTCGTCGGCGCCACGACGCCCTGCCGCAACAGAAGTGGTCGGCCGACGATCTTATCCCCAACAGCGGCGGAACCGACCTAGCTACACTATAAATGGTGACCCCGAGCTCCTCCTAGACCCCAGGCAGCCTCAAGCCATCCCCCTAGCGCTCCCCTAGCCCGCAATCGACCAGGGGAGGCCGTCTTCCCCGTCTCCGGCCAGCTCGGCCACCGCCGCCTTCCGGCCCCGTTCATCACAACCAGGCCCTCCCCCGTCCATCCAACACCACCACCCGACTACCCTTCATCTGGCGGAGCCGCCCAAACCCCCTGCTGCGACGGAGAGCCATCGTAGCCCCAAACCCCCAATTCACCCGTAGCCACCAGCCGCCGTGAAGCTCGTTGCCGGCGACTCCCTCCACCCCCACCTGACTAGCGACCACCGGGAGGACCGCCCTGGACTAGCGGATCCATCCCCACCCTCGGAGCCCCGCGAGGAGCCACCAACCACTGGCGGCGATCGCCGGAGTCCCGCCTCCGCTCGGGCAGAGGAAGAGGAGGGAAAGACGACCGGTCAAACCTGACCAGTGGGCCCCCTGGACCCATGTCAGTGACCACAAGCCAGTCCACGCTGGATAAGTGGATACGTAAAACCAAAGTACGCCTTCGACGTGGTTAGTTTCGAAACGTTTTTCCTTTTTCCTCTTTTATTTTAAAAACAGAATTTGACCAAAACTTTTACTGGCCATAACTTTTTAAAAATGACTCCAAATGAGTTGATTCTTTTTCCTACCTCTCTCAAATATTGTCATTTTCAGATTTATTTGAAAAAAATTCATACAACTTTTTGGTACTGTTTTTGAAACTATATATTGATTCAAAAATATTTTAAATAGGATTTTTGGAGAGAGGAGAAAACTTTCAAAAGTTTTGGAGTGCACCCTGCCTCCCCACAACTTGAAGGCAAGCATTCTAAACCCTGGCATAATTTTGTGTGTGTTGTCTGACACGGTTGCAATACCAGCTCGACACGGAGTACCCGTTATTTTATGATGATACGTTCAAACTCATGAGTGCATTTTTATGATTCATGCTGTTGGAGTTTGATATGTTTTGGATAGTCGTCAACATCATATGCCTCTCATGCATGCCGGAAGGAACCCGGGAAAGCCTCTGTCTTGGATAGACACGAGCTTGTCTCCGGTCTTTGTCGAGGCGATTGTGTCCGGTACAACATAGTGAGACATGATGAGTGGTGATTGTGGCTGTTGGTTGAAACATATTTGTTATGCTAATCATGCAGGTAACACCTAAACCTCCTGAGTCGACCGTAGATCGAGTCTTGTTGCAGTAACCCCCATACTTGTTCCGTGCTACCACTTGTCCCTGCCGTAGGTAGGGTACGGTTCAGTAAGTTGTTAACCCCTTTCTAGCACACACCGTACAGAGAGGCCATGGCAGAAGATACTGGCTGCATTCGGTAGGCATGCTACCTGGTCCGGGGGCATGGGTGTTTCGGTTGTAGCCGAAGGGGGTAGCTTCCCCAGTTTGTGCGCGGTATAAATTTTGTGATCCCATGCTAATCTAGGTTGTAGCCTCCCCACTTAGAGTTTTACTTAAACATGTGTCATGGGTGATTCCAGACATCGATAAGTCAGGCTGGTGTGTGCGGTTAGGTGTGTTTTCAATTAAAAGACCGTAGGCGGAATTAGTCCGGATGGACTAACGGAATCCATCACTCGTGGGTAAAGAGTACACCCTCTGCAGAGATTATATCTATTCGAATAGCCGTGTCCATGGTTAAGGACTACAGTCTGGGTGGGGTCAAGTGTCGGTGTTAGTGTCGGTCTTCGGAGGAAAAACTACTAAGTCAGAACATTGACTACGACCGGTGACATATGATTATTATTATTATTATTATTATTGTGGACTAACTATGTTCATTATTTGATTTATTGAGTATCCCTCGGACGGTTCTACCTCCTGGATATTCACTATGATTATTCTGTTATAAGCCCTTTATGTGGTGTCGCACAGACGCTCGACTGTGGCATGTATGTTATTTATTTACCATATAAGCCCTTTATGCGGTGTCGCATCGACGCCCGACTGCGGCATGTTTGTTATTTATTTACCATATAAGCCCTTTATGTGGTGTCGCACCGACTGTGGCATGTATGTTATTTATTTACCATATAAGCCCTTTATGTGTCGTCGCACAAACGCCCGACTGCGGCACGTTTGTTACTTATTTCACTTATGAGCCCTTTCTGTGGTGTCGCTCAGACACCCGACCGAGGCATTCTATTTCTACTCTCTAATTGCATTATTCATGTGTTACGTGAATAACTTGTTTGCGTGCATCATGGATTTTATTTCTGTGACTGACGTTGTGATCATAGAATATTTCAGAGCATGATTATCGTTTGTTACATTATACCTTTGTTCATAATGTTTGCGAGTACATTCAAAGTACTCACTGGCTTGTCCCTGGCTATTGTCTTCTCCAGATTTCTTGCGCGGAGAGGAGCTACGAGATGACAGCCCCGGAACATAAGCAATGGTGATAGCAGCCTCGCGAAGATAGGAGTTAACCTGGTCAGTTGTTCCTATGGGAAATGGAGTCCCATAGACATTGATGATCCACAAACCGCTTCCGCCATCAACCACTAGAAACCTTGTGTTGTACTCATAGGCTAGAATGGCCTTGTACTACATATTATGTATTTTGCTTGGAGTTATTGTATCAAGTTTGTGTCTCGCCAGCTAACAGTAAACCTGGGGCTGGTGAGCATAAGGGCCATTTTCTGGGAAATTAAAATCCCAAAAATCCAGTCCTGACAACCACAAACGGCCAAGTAATTGGAATCACCCTCAACTATTGAGCCAGCACATGAGTCCGTCGAGAATTTTTTTGACAACCATAACATTTGCTAACCAGATCTTCTGCATCATCATGAGCCATCAACCAATAAAACCCATGACGGAAAGCTTTAGCCACAAGGGATTTAGAGCCGGCGTGATGGCCACAGTCTCCTTCATGAATTTCCCTTAGAATCTGACGATCCTCTTCAGGAGAAACACATCGCTGGAACACGCCTGTGACACTACATCAGTGTAACTCGGCATTGACAATAGTCATGGACTTAGACCGCCAGGTTATTTTCCTGGCCAGATCTTCATCCTCAGGTAACTATCCCCGGGTCATATAAGCCAAATAAGGAACTGTCCAATCAGGGGTGGCATGGAGAGACGCCACCAACTGTGCCTCTGGGTCAGGAACTACAAGATCTTCTTCAGATGGCAACTTAACCGAAGGATTATGCAATTGTAGGACCTTGAGAAGAGGTGTCTAGAGGGGGGGGGGGGTGATTAGACACTAAGTATCAAAGTTGCAGTTTTTAACTTCTTTAAGTTTAAGTGGAGTTTAGGCACAAGTTTAACATTCACAATACATAACAAGCAAGCATGCAAAGAGTATATGAGCAGTGGAAAGTAAAGCATGCAACTTGCAAGAATGTAAAGGGAAGGGTTTTGGAGGATTCAAACGCAATTGGAGACACGGATGTTTTTGTCGTGGTTCCGATAGGTGGTGCTATCGTACATCCACGTTGATGGAGACTTCAACCCACGAAGGGTAACGGTTTCATGAGTCCACGGAGGGCTCCACCCACGAAGGGTCCACGAAGAAGAAACCTTGTCTATCCCACCATAGCCGTCGCCCACGAAGGACTTGCCTCACTAGCGGTAGATCTTCATGAAGTAGGCAATCTCCTTGCCCTTACAAACTCCTTGGTTCAACTCCACAATCTTGTCGGAGGCTCCCAAGTGACACCTAGCCAATCTAGGAGACACCACTCTCCAAGAAGTAACAAATGGTGCGTTGATGATGAACTCCTTGCTCTTGTGCTTCAAATGATAGTCTCCCCAACACTCAACTCTCTCTCATAGGATTTGGATCTGGTGGTAAGAATATTTGAGTGGAAAGCAACTTGGGGAAGGCTAGAGATCAAGATTAATATGGTAGGAATGGAATATCTTGGTCTCAACACATGAGTAGGTAGTTCTCTCTCAGAACTAGTAAGTTGGAAGTGTAGGTTTGTTCTGATGGCTCTCTCTACGAATGAAGAGGAGGTGGAGGGGTATATATATCCTCCACAAAAAATCTAACCGTTACACACAATTTACCAAACTCGGTGGGACCGAATCGAGAAACTCGGTCGGACCGATTTAGCAAATCTAGTGACCGTTAGGATTTTCGGTGGGACCGACATGCAACTCGGTAGGTCCTATATGGTTAGAGTTAGGGCATAACGTAATCTCGGTAAGACCGATTACACAAACTCGGTGAGACCGATTTTGGTAATTAGCTAACCAGAGAGTTGGTCAGGCAAACTCGGTGGGACCGATTACTCAAACTCGATGGGACCGATTACTCAAACTCGGTGGGACCGATTTTGGTAATAAGTTAACGAGAGAGTTTGCATTGTAATCTCGGTAGTACTGATTGCTCAAACTCGGTGAGACCGATTTTGGTAATGGACATACACAGAGAGATTACAATCCAATCTCGGTGAGACAAAGATCCCTATCGGTGAGACCGATTTGTCTAGGGTTTGTGGCAGTGGCTAAGACATTGGAACTCGATGGCGCTGGATAGAAAGAATCGGTGGGGCCGAGTTTGACTTTAGGTTTAGGTCATATGTGTGGAAGTGGGAAAGTAGTTGAGGGTTTTGGAGCATATCACTAAGCACCGTGGAGCAAGAAACTCATTAAGCAACACCTCATCCCTTCTTGACAGTATTGGCTTTTACTATAGACTCAATGTGATCTTGAATCAATGTAAAATGAAGAGTCTTGAGCTTGAAGCTTGAGCCAATCCTTTGTCCTTAGCATCTAGAGGGAGTTCCCACATCCTTTAGTCCACGCCACTCCATTGTTGAACTTATCTGAAACATACTAGATAAAAGTGTTAGTCCAACAAGAGATATGTTGACATTAATTACCAAAACCACCTAGGGAGCACTTGTGCTTTCAATCTTCCCCTTTTTGGTAATTGATGACAACATACATCAAAGCTTTAGATAAAGATATAAAGAATAGCAAGTAAAGCTTTGGAAAGACATGTAACAAGCATAGGCTCCCCCTACATGTATGCAATCATGTGAATATGGAATAAAGAAGCATGTGAGAGCATAACCATGATAGAGTAGGCAATGTGTTACATGTATCTTGGCCATATGCATCAGAGCAAAGAATATTAAAGAAACTACCTTCATGCCCATGAGTCCTTCTTGCAAACAGTATGTACATCAGCAAGAATTCCTCATACACATGATTGTGATGCATATACTTACCTTGTAGTCTTGAGTTGGCTTATGATGGAATGAACCTGCGTAAACAAGGTTAGATAACACAGGTACATCTACTAGCCAGAGCAAATAGAAGAAACCACAAGAATACCAAGACCGGGATGACATGTAGAGAGTGAGTACTAAGTACCACATTGGATTAGACATGTCCCCAAGAGTAAAGATATGCAATTAATTTAAATGATTTCTTTCCCTTAGATGTCTTGCTCCCCCTGAATCTAGCATGGGATACTGGGAGAAGATAGGGAATAGAAAATCAGAGCTGAAGGATATAAATGAACAGAGCTAATGCAAATAAGCACATATGAACATGTCTTTCCCCTCAAGAAGACATGTGGCATCTCTCCTCTTGAACACCAAGCACCTGGGATCCTTGAGAAATACTTTCTACTTGAGTATTCTCTCCCCATGGAGATCTCTTTCTCCCCCTGAGGAGGTGATACTCTCTCTCTTTGATGTGATCTCTATAAGTGATAAGCTTTGATATGATCTCTCTCTCCCACTTTGACATCAATTTCCAAGAAGGGTTCGATCCTTGAGTCACAGCACAAAGCATTTATATAAATATGATGCTTGTAGAGGACAAGATTCATTGAGTGGAGCTGGATCAGAAGAAACACGGAATAAGTGGCAAACTGTTTTTCCTGTTGTGAAATCGGTGGCACCGAGTGGTATGTTTCGGTTGTACCGAAAGGATTCGGTTGGACCGAAAACAACAAATCGGTGTAACCGAGTTCATCACAGAGAAAACACTTGTCACCTCAGCTCACTAGACTAGTAAGATCTCACAAAGATTTGCAAGGAATTTATTGAATGATATGCAATGAATTGGATGCAGAAACTGCAAAGCAAACAGAAAGAAATCTAGATGAAGTTTTTTTTGAAAGGGGAAACAAATATGCATGAGACAAATGCAAAAACACAGAAAAGAACACAAGAGAACTTCATCTAGAGATGGTCGGCGACAAATTCACCTATGTTAGAGTATATTGACTTAGGAGTCAAGTGAGATCACTTGATCATAGGTCATACTCATCGTTTAAGCTCAAAATGGGGTTGCCATTTTTTGTTTAAGCATCTTGATGTATTCACATCTTGTCGAGTTGCTTTAGCTCATGACTTGGAGTAAAGCTTCTCTAAGATGGAATAACATACCTTGGTTGGTGGTGTTGAACATGTAGTTGAACTTGTGTGGGTTGCTCAAGGTTGATGTAGCTCATCAAGAATTGGGAGCACCACTTGGAATTTGACTCCATCTACCTACATGGGTTAGTTCTTGCAAGGAAGAGCACTTGTGTATCCAAAAATGACAATCATGAAGCTCAACATAGAATTTGTCAAAGGATATGTTTGAATGGTTCCGTGCTTCCTTGTCTTCAATCACCATAGTGTAGAAACTTGGTGATGTAGAGATTGCTCAAGATGTGAGTAGATTACAATCTCATGGAATTTGTTTCAACCAAGTACCTAGATGGGTTATATAACATGCAAGATGCAAATATATCCAAGACATAAGATCTTCTTCATAAGAGAAATATCAAGGATTAGTCATAAGCTCATGTCTTGCATGTGTCCAATGGAGTTTCTACTCCAAGTTTGAAGCATCTATGATGTTCAATTCTCCTCTCAACACGCAAAAAACTTTCTCATCAAGAGGTTTAGTGAATATATTCGCTAATTGCTTTTCGGTGCGAACATGCTTAAGATTAATGTCACCCTTAGCAACATGATCTCGAATGAAATGATGACGAACTTCAATATGCTTAGTTCGAGAATGTTGTACGGGATTATGACCAATTTTGATAGCACTTTCATTGTCACAAAGCAATGGAACATGTTTCACATATATCCCATAATCTTTAAGAGTTTGGGTCATCCAAAGTAATTGAGCACAACATGAACCAGCGGCAATGTATTCCGCTTTGGCGGTGGATAAGGATACCGAGTTTTGTTTCTTGGAGGACCAAGACACAAGAGATCTACCAAGAAATTGACAAGTACCTGAAGTGGACTTTCTATCAACCTTGTCTCCAGCATAGTCCGAGTCGGAGTAGCCAACAAGATCGAAAGAGGCCCTCTTAGGATACCAAATGCCAAAATTTGGTGTATGGATTAAGTATCTCACTATCCTTTTCACGGCCTTAAGATGACATTCTTTAGGAGCAGCTTGATATCGTGCACACATGCACACACTTAGCATGATATCGGGACGTGAAGCACATAGATATAACAATGAACCAATCGTAGATCGATAAACCTTTTGATTAACCGGTTCACCATCTTTGGTCAAGTCAAGATGTCCACTAGTAGGCATGGGTGTAGTCATACCTTTGCATTCTTGCATATTGAACTTCTTGAATAGGTCCTTGGTGTACTTCCTTTGAGAGACAAAGGTACCTTCCTAAGTTTGCTTGATTTGCAAACCAAGAAAGAATTTGAGTTCACTCATCATAGACATCTCAAACTTCTCCGACATTAGCTTCCCAAACTTTTCACTAAAATGAGGGTTAGTTGAACCAAATATAATATCATCAACATAGATTTGGCACACAAATAGTTCTCCATTAACCCTTTTATTAAAAAGAGTAGAATCAATTTTCCCAATTTCAAAGCCTTTTTCAATGAGGAACTTGGTCAAGCATTTATACCACGCTCTAGGAGCTTGTTTAAGACCATAAAGGGCTTTGTGAAGTTTGTAAACATGATTTGGTTTCTTAGGATTGACAAAGTCGGGAGGTTGCTTAACATAAACTTCCTCCTCTATTTCACCATTTAGAAAAGCACTTTTAATGTCCATTTGGTACAAGGTGATATCATGGTGATTAGCATAGGCAAGTAAGATGTGAATGGACTCAAGTCTAGCAACGGGAGCGTAAGTCTCACCATAGTCCATACCTTCGACTCGTGTATAGCCTTGGGCGACAAGACGTGCTTTGTTGCGAACTACTTTTCCATCTTCATCTTGCTTGTTGCGAAACACCCATTTGGTACCGATGATGTTGTGGTTGTTGTCGGGCTTCTCAACCAATGTCCAAACTTGGTTCCTCTCAAAGTTGTGTAGCTCTTCATGCATAGCATTTATCCAATCCGGATCTTCCAATGCTTCTTCGACCTTCATAGGTTCAATGCTAGAGATGAAAGAATAGTTTTCACAAAAGTTAGCTAAACGAGTTTTAGAGCGAGTGATTCTCTCGGTTTGAATATCATTGTAGATTTGCTCGACGGGATGGTCTTTAGCAATTCTTGCTCGAACTCGTGAAAGCTTTTGCTTGGTTCTTGGTTGAACTTCTTCTTCATCTTGTTCTTCTTCTTGGCTTTCTTCATTGTTGGCGTTGTCGTTCTCTTGTCGTGGTGGAGAAGGAGGTTGTTGACGTTCATCTTGATGCACTTCCTCGTTTTCTTCATCTTGGTGTGTCCCACTTGTGGATGCTTCCGTATCAACTCTTGGTTCACCTTGTCGTGAAGTAGAAGCTTCCACTTGGACGGACGAGGTACTCTCCTTCACCTCCGTTGGACGGACCTTGCCAATAGACAAGTCTTGGATTGCTTCCGAAGGATCTTTGTCTCCTACATCAATTGGCAATTGCTCTACTTGCGAGCCATTAGATTCAGCAAACTTCACATCTACCGTCTCTTCAACATTTCGGGTGATATTGTTGTAGACACGGTAAGTGTAAGAGTTTGAGCCATAACCTAGTAGGAAACCTTCATGAGACTTAGGAGCAAATTTAGAACGACGATGCTTATCAATAATGTAGCACTTTGAGCCGAATACTCAAAATTATCCACCTTGGGGTTTGTTACCGGTGAGGAGCTCGTATGCCGTCTTGTCGAGTAGCTTGTGAAGATACAAGCGATTTGTTGCATGACAAGCTGTCTCAACCGCTTCTGCCCAAAAGTGCTTCGGTGTCTTGTACTCATCAAGCATCATTCTCGCCATTTTGATGAGCGTCCGGTTATTCCTCTCAACAACTCCATTTTGTTGAGGTGTGTACGTAGCCGAGAACTCATGTGAAATCCCTTGTTCGTCAAGAAAGGTGTCCACGTTTTTGTTCTTGAACTCCATTCCGTTGTTGTTGTGAACCTTCTTGATCTTCACTTCAAACTGATTTTGAGCCTTCCTGGCGAAGTTTTTGAAGATCTTTTGGACCTGCGATTTATCATCAAGAAAGAACACCCACATAAATCTTGAAAAATCATCAACTATAACTAGACCAAAAGAATTTCCACCGAGACTCTTGTAAGCATTGGGACCAAAAAGATCCATGTGAAGTAGCTCAAGTGGCCTCCTTGTGGTCATGATGTTTTTCACGTGATGCCTTCCTCCAACCTGTTTACCTGCTTGACAAGAACTGCAAAGTCTATCCTTATCAAATATGACATCGTTAACACCAAGGATATGATTCCCTTTAATAAGCTTGTCAAGGTTTCTCATGCCAACGTGACCTAGTCGTCTATGCCATAACCAACCTTTTGAGGATTTAGCAATGAAGCAAGTTTAAGGTTGAGCCTTTTTAGATAAATCAACAATGTAAAGATCACCTCTACGTATACCGGTAAAGACCATTTTATGATTGTCTCGACGAAACACTTGGCAATCTACTTCAGTAAATAGGACATTGAAACCGAAATCAGCAAGTCTAGATACTGAAAGTAAGTTGTAGCCAAGAGATTCAACGAGCATAACATTCTGAATGGAGCTATCATGTGAGATTGCCACCTTACCGAGGCCAACCACCTTACCCTTTGAGTTGTCACCGAAAGTGACATACTTTCGAGGACTATCATTTTCAGCAAGCTCACGAAACATGTCTTTATCTCCGGTCATGTGATCGGTACATCCACTATCAAGAACCCATTCCTTTCCTCCTGACATATATCCCCGAAGATTTGCCATAAGACCAAAATGTCTCATTGCATCGTCAAGATTGAAGTCACTATCATCATCCTCATCATAGTATCCATGTTCAACATCGTCATGTGCTGGATCAAGTCCTAGAGAGGGTAATTCGTTAGAGTGAGTTTGACAATGATCTTGCTTAAGAATTCTTATAGCTTCGGAAATAATATCACCAATAATTCCAACATCTCCTTTGGCACGCATAAGATTTGTAAGTTCAAATAGATGATCACCAAACATAGGATCACTAGTATTCATCTTACTCAAGGCAATAGACTTATGGAGAATTTCATCTAGATTTTTCAAGGAATAATTTGGAAAGCGTTCCTCAAGAAATTTCCATATAGTGTAGGCACACTCAATAGTAGGCAAGTTTCTAATTAAGTTTCTAGGCAAGCCTCTAGTGATAAGATTAACAGTTCTAAGATTCCTAATCATGTCATACTCATCAAGAGTAGGATGCATAGGATCAACATGAGGTGCACAAGGGCTAGCAATGTACTTGTTCAAATGATATTGATTGAAAATTACAAGCATCTCATTTTTCCACTCATGAAAATACTCTCCATCAAGTATAGGCACTCTATGTCTAAGACTCCCCAAAGTAGACTCATCCATCTTCCTCCAATGGTGATTAAACCAAGGAAATGGAGACCAATGCTCTGATATCACTTGTAGGACCTTGAGAAGAGGTGTCTAGAGGGAGGGTCATTAGACACTAAGTATCAAAGTTGCAGTTTTTAACTTCTTTAAGTTTAAGTGGAGTTTAGGCACAAGTTTAACATTCACAATACATAACAAGCAAGCATGCAAAGAGTATATGAGCAGCGGAAAGTAAAGCATGCAACTTGCAAGAATGTAAAGGGAAGGGTTTTGGAGGATTCAAACGCAATTGGAGACACGGATATTTCTGTCATGGTTCCGATAGGTGGTGCTATCATACATCCACGTTAATGGAGACTTCAACCCACGAAGGGTAACGGTTGCGCGAGTCCATGGAGGGCTCCACCCACGAAGGGTCCACGAAGAAGCAACCTTGTCTATCTCACCATGGCCGTCGCCCACGAAGGACTTGCCTCACTAGCGGTAGATCTTCACGAAGTAGGCGATCTCCTTGCCCTTACAAACTCCTTGGTTGAACTCCACAATCTTGTCGGAGGCTCCCAAGTGACACCTAGCCAATCTAGGAGACACCACTCTCCAAGAAGTAACAAATGGTGCTTTGATGATGAACTCCTTGCTCTTGTGCTTCAAATGATAGTCTCCCCAACACTCAACTCTCTCTCATAGGATTTGGATCTGGTGGAAAGAAGATTTGAGTGGAAAGCAACTTGGGGAAGGCTAGAGATCAAGATTCATATGGTAGAAATGGAATATCTTGGCCTCAACACATGAGTAGGTAGTTCTCTCTCAGAACTGGTAAGTTGGAAGTGTAGGTTTGTTCTGATGGCTCTCTCTACGAATGAAGAGGAGGTGGAGGGGTATATATAGCCTCCAAACAAAATCTAACCGTTACACACAATTTACCAAACTCGGTGGGACCGAATCGAGAAATTCGGTCGGACCGATTTAGCAAATCTAGTGACCGTTAGGATTTTCGGTGGGACCGACATGCAACTCGGTAGGACCGATATGGTTAGGGTTAGGGCATAATGTAATTTCGGTGAGACCGATTACACAAACTCGGTGAGACCGATTTTGGTACTTAGCTAACCAGAGAGTTGGTCAAGCAAACTCGGTGGGATCGATTACTCAAACTCGGTGGGACCGATTTTGGTAATAAGTTAACCTGAGAGTTTGCATTGTAATCTCGGTAGTACCGATTGCTCAAACTCGGTGAGACCGATTTTGGTAATGAACATACACAGAGAGATTACAATCCCATCTTAGTGAGGCCGAGATCCCTATCGGTGAGACCGATTTGTCTAGGGTTTGTGGCAGTGGCTAAGACATTGGAACTCGGTGGCGGCGGATAGAAAGAATCGGTGGGGCCGAGTTTGACTTTAGGTTTAGGTCATATGTGTGGAAGTGGGAAAGTAGTTGAGGGTTTTGGAGCATATCACTAAGCAATGTGGAGCAAGAAACTCATTAAGCAACACCTCATCCCTTCTTGATAGTATTGGCTTTTCCTATAGACTCAATGTGATCTTGAATCACTAAAATGTAAAATGAAGAGTCTTGAGCTTGAAGCTTGAGCCAATCCTTTGTCCTTAGCATCTAGAGGGAGTTCCCACATCCTTTAGTCCATGCCACTCCATTGTTGAACTTATCTGAAACATACTAGATAAAAGTGTTAGTCCAACAAGAGATATGTTGACATTAATTACCAAAACCACCTAGGGAGCACTTGTGCTTTCAGCAATATGCCAAGGAAAACATTAGGGGGCACCGGTTTACGCTGAGACCCTAGCCGGCTTAAAGCATGAGTTGCCTCGTTCTTCCTGCAATCAACATGCTCCACTTGGTAACCCTTGAAGTGACCAACAATGGTATCAACCGCCCGGTGATAAGCCTCAATGAGCGGGTCTTTAGAACCCCAAGTGCATGAAACTTGCTGAGCCCCTAGATCTGATTCGCTAAAACACGTGACCAGCTTAAATTCATCTCTTTGGCCACTCGCGGGCGATGGAGAAGGGCCTCGTACTCAGCTGCATTATTAGTACAAGGAAGCATTAACCTTAGAACATAGCAAAACTTGTCACCTCGTGGGGAAGTCAAAATAACTCCATGACCCATCGATAATTGGATCGAGGATGAGAGCTGCCGGACCTTCGTGAAGGATACAAGCTGGGTGCTCCTTGCGATCAAAAGTGATCGCTCGGGCTTCCCATTGGCTTAATTTTGGGGCAGCTGGCTCTACGGCACCGACGTCCCGTAGTGCACGTTTGCCGTCCCCTGTGGGGATGTGCGTCACGTATACCATGTTCACTGTCTTTACTTCGGGGGGAATTGCTTCTGACCCCCGGTGTTCGGCTGGCGATTCTCTTCGTCATCGCTATCATTGGGAGGCCCCTTCCTCTTGTGTTCGACATTAAGCTTGCCAACTTGTTTAAAGACCCAACAGCTCCTGTTGGTGTGATTGGCTGGTTTAACAGGGGTGCCATGAATCTGGCAGGGCCGATCCAGTATCTTATCTAAATTTGATGGTCCGTCTCTGTTTCCCTTGAATGGCTTTTTCCGTTGACCGGGTTTGGAACCACTGAATCTGGCGTTGACCACCGTGTCTTGCGTTCCTTCATTGTTATTGCGACGCTTGTGTATATTGTGTCATGGCTTGCCGTTGCCATCTTGAACTTCAGAGGTACCCGGATCATTAGTGCTGTTGCTTCTACGAGTGAGCCAGCTGTCTTCTCCCGCGCAAAACTGGGTCATCAGAGTGGTAAGGGCAGCCATGGATCTTGGTTTTTCTTGACGGAGGTGGCGGGCGAGCCAGTCATCTCGGACACTGTGTTTGAAGGCCGTGAGGGCTTCGGTGTTCGGACAGTCAACAATTTGGTTCTTTTTAATCAAGAACCTAGTCCAGAGCTTCCTGGCAGACTCCCCAAGCTGTTGGATAATGTGACTTAGGTCATTGGCGTCCGGAGGCCAAATATATGTACCTTGGAAGTTATTGCAGAAGGCATCTTCCAAGTCTTCCCAGCTCCCTATGGAGTTCTCAGGGAGGCTGCTCAGCTAGTGCCGCGCTGGCCCCTTTAGTTTTAGCGGGAGGTATTTGATGGCGTGGATGTCATCACCGTGGGACAAGTGAATATGGAGGAGGAAATCTTCAATCCATACTGCGGGATCTGTTGTTCTATCGTATGATTCGATATTCATGGGTTTAAACCCTTTCGGTAATTTGTGTTCCATTACTTCATCAGTGAAGCAAAGGGGGTGTGCGGCGCCTCTATGTCGGGTCACGTCGCGACGTAGCTCGGATGGAGTCCGCCTGCGGTGCTCGGCTCGGGCGTTATTGTGATTGTCACGTCCGGCTAGATGGCTGCCGTTGCACGTCCGGGCACGTCCCCTTGATCTGTAGATCAATCTGGTCTGACCTGCTCTATTGTCTAGGTCCTGCCGCGGGTCATGGGTATGATCCCGAGCTGTTGTGTCTCTATTTTTATGGCAAGGTAGTGCGGGCTGGTGTTCAGCTTGAGTTGCCGCTTTATCCCGGCCATGTTGTGGTCGGTCAGCCGCATTATGCGCTGGTAGGGTGGGCTCTAGCGCCTCGTCATCGAATTGGGATAATACTTTTCGCTTCGGGTAACTTTTGGTTAGGTGCTCGAGGCCGAATTCCTCGGCTGCTAGGACATTAGTCCATCTATCGTCGAGCAGATCTTGATTAGCTTGAAGCTCCTGCTGCTTCTTTTTCAGGCTCCTTGCTGTGGCTATTAGCTAGTGCTTAAAGTGCTCCTGCTCGAGAGGTTCCTTGGGCACGATAAAATCCTCGTTGTCGTGGCTCGTCCTCAGAGAGCGGAAGGTAGTCACTGTCCTTCGAGTCTTTGTTCATGGCCTGTTCATCAGGGCTAACTCGCCCATCTTCCCGTTCGTCCTGTTCGGAGGTTGGCTCAACTGGGTCTTCGTTGTCTTCGACATTGTCCGGAGTATTATTTTCTCTTGTGCTGGTATTGTTGTTTTTTCCACGGCGTGGTTTGGAGCGGCGCCACTGACGCTGGCGCTTTGTCTGTATCTCAGGAGTATAATCCTCGACTGGATCCTTTTCATTGTCGCCGTTATTCTCTTTAGGTGCATCCACTAGGTACACATCATACGAGGAGGTGGCTGTCCCGTGTCCGGTAAACGGCGGGTTTTGGGTCTCCTCTTCTCCGACATCATCGTCCATATCATCGATGTCTTCGGAGTCGTAATCGAGCATGTCTGTTAAGTCCTCGAAATTGGCTATAAAGAGGTTTAGTCAACGGATCTGCGACATTCAGATCCGTATGCACTTTACAAATATCCATGTCTCCATCTTGAACTTTTTCACGAATGGAGTTGAAGCAACGCTTGATGTGTCTGGTCTTCTTGTGAAACCTGGGCTCCTTGGCAAGGGCAATAGCTCCAGTGTTGTCACAGAAGAGAGTCATCGGGCCCGACACATTGGGAATAACTCCTAGGTCGGTAATGAACTCCTTTATCTAGATTGCTTCATGTGCTGCCTCCGAGGCTGCCATATACTCCGCTTCACATGTAGATCCCGCCATGACGCCTTGCTTGCAACTGCACCAGCTTACTGCCCCACCATTCAAAATAAACACGTATCCGGTTTGTGACTTGGAGTCATCCAGATCTGTGTCGAAGCTAGCATCGACGTAACCCTTTACGACGAGCACTTCGTCACCTCCATAAACGAGAAACATATCCTTAGTCCTTTTCAGGTACTTCAGGATATTCTTGACCGCTGTCCAGTGTTCCATGCCGGGATTACTTTGGTACCTTCCTACCAAACTTACAACAAGGTTTACATCAGGACTGGTACACAGCATGACATACATAATAGACCCTATGGCTGAGGCATAGGGGATGACACTCATCTTTTCTCTATCTTCTGCCGTGGTCAGGCTTTGAGCTGAGCTCAATTTCACACCTTGCAATACAGGCAAGAACCCTTTCTTGGACTGATCCATATTGAACTTCTTCAATATCTTATCAAGGTATGTGCTTTGTGAAAGATCTATGAGGCGTCTCAATCTATCTTTATAGATCTTGATGCCTAGTATGTAAGCTGCTTCTCCAAGGTCCTTCATTGAAAAACACTTATTCAAGTAGGCCTTTATGCTCTCCAAGAGTTCTATATCATTTCCCATCAACATTATGTCATCTACATATAATATGAGAAATGCTACAGAGCTCCCACTCACTTTCTTGTAAACGCAGGCTTCTCCATAAGTCTGCATAAACCCAAGCGCTTTGATCATTTCATCAAAGCGAATGTTCCAACTCCGAGATGCTTGCACCAGCCCATAGATGGAGCGCTAGAGCTTGCATACCTTGTTAGCATTCTTAGGATCGACAAAACCTTCCGGCTGCATCATATACAATTCTTCCTTAAGAAAGCCGTTAAGGAATGCCGTTTTGATGTCCATTTGCCATATCTCATAATCGTAGAATGCGGCAATTGCTAACATGATTCGGACGGACTTAAGCTTCGCTACGGGTGAGAAGGTCTCATCATAGTAAACCCCTTGAACTTGTCGATAACCCTTAGTGAAAAGTCGAGCTTTATAGATGGTAACATTACCATCCGCGTCCGTCTTCTTCTTAAAGATCCATTTATTTTCTATCGCTCGCCGATCATCGGGCAAGTTTGTCAAAGTCCATACTTTATTTTCATACATGGATCCTATCTCGGATTGCATGGCTTCAAGCCATTTGTTGGAATCTAGGCCCGCCATCGCTTCTTCATAGTTCAAAGGTTCACCGTTGTCTAACAACATGATTTCCAGGACGGGGTTGCCATACCATTCTGGTGTGGAACGTATCCTCGTGGACCTACGAAGTTCAGTAGTAACTTGATCCAAAGTACCTTGGTCATCATCATTAACCTCTTCTCTAGCCGGTGCAAGCACCACAGAAACATCTTCCTGAGCTGCGCTACTTTCCGCTTCAAGAGGCAGTACTTCATCAAGTTCTACATTCCTCCCACTTACTTCTTTTGAGAAAAACTCTTTCTCCAGAAAGGACGCATTCTTGGCAACAAAGATCTTGCCTTCGGATCTGAGGTAGAAGGTATACCCAATGGTTTCCTTAGGGTATCCTATGAAGACGCATTTTTCCGACTTGACTTCGAGCTTTTCAGGTTGAAGTTTCTTGACATAAGCATCGCACCCCCAAACTTTTAGAAATGACAGCTTAGGTTTCTTCCCAAACCATAATTCATACGGTGTCGTCTCAATGGATTTTGATGGAGCTCTATTTAAAGTGAATGCGGCAGTCTCTAAAGCATAGCCCCAAAATGAGAGCAGTAGATCGGTAAGAGACATCATAGATTGCACCATATCCAATAAAGTGCGATTACGACGTTCGGACACACCATTACACTGAGGAGTTCCAGGCGGCGTGAGTTGTGAAACGATTCCACATTTTCTTAAGTGTGTGCCAAATTTGTGACTTAAATATTCCCCCCACGATCTGATCGTAAGAACTTTATTTTTCTGTCACATTGATTTTCAACCTCACTCTGAAATTCCTTGAACTTTTCAAAGGTCTCAGACTTGTGTTTCATTAAGTAGACATACCCATATCTACTTAAGTCATCAGTGAGGGTGAGAACATAACGATAGCCACCACGTGCCTCAATGCTCATTGGACCGCACACATCAGTATGTATGATTTCCAATAAGTTGGTTGCTTGCTCCATTGTTCCGGAGAACGGAGTCTTGGTCATTTTGCCCATGAGGCATGGTTCGCACGTGTCAAATGATTCATAATCAAGAGACTCCAAAAGTCCATCTGCATGGAGCTTCTTCATGCGTTTGACACCAATGTGACCAAGGTGGCAGTGCCACAAGTATGTGGGACTATCATTATCAACCTTACATCTTTTGGTATTCACACTATGAATATGTGTAACATCACGTTCCAGATTCATTAAGAATAAACCATTGACCAGCGAGGCATGACCATAAAACATATCTCTCATATAAATAGAACAACCATTATTCTCGGATTTAAATGAGTAGCCATCTCGTATTAAACGAGATCCAGATACAATGTTCATGCTCAAAGCTGGCACTAAATATCAATTATTGAGGTTTAAAACTAATCCCGTATGTAAATGTAGAAGTAGCGTGTTGACGACGATCACATCGACCTTGGAACCATTCCCGACGCGCATCATCACCTCGTCCTTCGCCAGTCTCCACTTATTCCACAACTCCTGTTTTGAGTTACAAATATGAGCAACCGCACCGGTATCAAATACCCAGGAGCTACTACAAGTACTGGTAAGGTACACATCAATAACATGTATATCACATATACCTTTGGTGTTGCCGGCCTTCTTGTCCGCTAAGTACTTGGGGAAGTTCCGCTTCCAGTGACCACTTCCCTTGCAATAAAAACACTCAGTCTCAGGCTTGGGTCCATTCTTTGGCTTCTTCCCGGCATCTTGCTTGCCGGGCACGGCACCTCCCTTGCCGTATTTCTTGAAACCCTTTTTACCCTTGCCCTTCTTGAACTTAGTGGTTTTATTCACCATCAACACTTGATGTTCCTTTTTGATTTCCACCTCAGCTGATTTCAGCATTGAATATACTTCAGGCATGGTTTTCTCCATCCCCTGCATATTGAAGTTCATCACAAAGCTCTTGTAGCTCGGTGGAAGCGACTGAAGGATTCTGTCAACGACCGCGTCATCCGGGAGATTAACTCCCAGCTGAGACAAGCGGTTGTGCAACCCAGACATTTTGAGTATGTGCTCGCTGACGAAACTATTTTCCTCCATCTTACAACTGTAGAACTTGTCGGAGACTTCATATCTCTTGACCCAGGCATGAGCTTGGAAAACCATTCTTAGCTCTTGGAACATCTCATATGCTCCGTGCTGCTCGAAACTCTTTTGGAGCCCTGGTTCTAAGCTGTAAAGCATGCCGCACTGAACTAGGGAGTAATCATCAACACGCGACTGCCAAGCATTCATAACGTCTTGGTTCGCTGGGGCAGGTGCTTCACCTAGCGGTGCTTCAAGGACATATGCTTTCTTGGCAGCTATGAGGATGATCCTCAAGTTCCGGACCTAGTCCGTATAGTTGCTACCATCATCTTTAAGCTTGGTTTTCTCTAGGAACGCGTTGAAGTCGAGGACAACATTTGCGTGGGCCATTTGATCTACAAGACATATTGCAAAGATTGTTAGACCAAGTTCATGAAAATTAAGTTCATCTAATCAAATTATTTAATGAGCTCCCACTCAGATATACATCCATCTAGTCATCTAAGTGATACACGATCCGAGTCAACTAGGCCGTGTCCGATCATCACGTGAGACGGACTAGTCATCACCGGTGAACATCTTCATGTTGATCGTATCTTCTATACGACTCATGTTCGACCTTTTGGTCTCTTGCATTCTGAGGCCACGTCTGTACATGCTAGGCTCGTCAAGTCAACCTAATTGTTTTTGCATGTGTAAATCTGGCTTACACCCATTGTATGTGAACATTAGAATCTATCACACCCGATCATCACGTGGTGCTTCGAAACAACGAACTTCCGCAACGGCACACAGTTAGGGGGAACACTTTCTTGAAATTATTATGAGAGATCATCTTATTAATGCTACTATTGTTCTAAGCAAATAAGATGCAAAAACATGATAAACATCACATGCAATCAAATAGTGACATGATATGGCCAATATCATTTTGCTCCTTTTGATCTCCATCTTCGGGGCACCATGATCATTATCATCACCGGCATGACACCATGATCTCCGTCATCATGATCTCCATCATCGTGTCTTCATGAAGTTGTCTCGCCAACTATTACTTCTACTACTATGGCTAACGGTTTAGCAATAAAGTAAAGTAATTACATGGCGTTATTCATTGACACGCAGGTCATACAATAAATTGAGACAACTCCTATGGCTCCTGCCGGTTGTCATACTCATCGACATGCAAGTCGTGATTCCTATTACAAGAACATGATAAATATGATACATCACATATATATCATTCATCACATCCTTTTGGCCATATCACATCACACGTCATATGCTGCAAAAACAAGTTAGACGTCTTCTAATTGTTGTTGCAAGTTTTTACGTGGCTGCTATAGGTTTCTAGCAAGAATGTTTCTTACCTACGCCAAAACCACAACATGATATGCCAATTTCTATTTATCCTTCATAAGGACCCTTTTCATCAAATCCGATCCGACTAAAGTGGGAGAGACAGACACCTGCTAGCCACCTTATGCAACTAGTGCATGTCAGTCGGTGGAACCTGTCTCACGTAAGCATACGTGTAAGGTCGGTCCGGGCCACTTCATCCCACGATGCCGCCGAAACAAGATAAGACTAGTAGTGACAAGTAAATTGACAATATCGACGCCCACAACAAACTTGTGTTCTACTCGTGCATAGAAACTACGCATAGACCTAGCTCTGATACCACTGTTGGGGATCGTTGCAGAAACTAAAAAATTTCTACGCATCACCAAGATCAATCTATGGAGTAACTAGCAACAAGAGAGAGGGGAGTGCATCTTCATACCCTTGAAGATCGCAAGTTGGAAGCGTTGCAAGAACGTGGATGAAGGAGTCGTACTCGAAGCGATTCAGATCGCGGTGAATTCCGATCTAAGCGCCGAACAACGGCACCTCCGCGTTCAACACATGTGCAGCCCGGTGACGTCTCCCGCGCCTTGATCCAGCAAGGAGGAGGGAGAGGTTGAGGAAGAGGGCTCCAGTAGCAGCACGACGGCGTGGTGGTGATGGAGTGGCAGTTCTCCAGCAGGGCTTCGCCAAGCTCTTGCGGAGGAGGAGAGGTGTTGGGGAGGGGAGGGGCTGCGCCTTGGATGTGGTGTTGCAGCCCTCCCCTCGGCCCTCTATTTATAGGGATAAGGGGGAAGGGGCCCAGCCCCCTCTAGATGAGATCTAGAGGGGGGGGGGGCGGCCAAGGGTAGGGGGCTTGCCCCCCAATCAAGGGGGGCGCCCCCTTTAGGGTTTCCCCCCCAACCCTAAGCGCATGGGCCCAAGGGGGGGGTGGAGCCCAGCCTCCAAGGGGCTGGTTCCCTTCCCTCTACAGCCCATGAGGCCCTCCGGGACAGGTGGCCCCTCCCGGTGGACCCCTGGAACCCCTCCGATGGCCCCGGTACAATACCGGTATGCCCCCGAATATTTCCGGTGACCGTATGACAACTTCCCATATATAAATCTTCACCTCCGGACCATTCCGGAACTCCTCGTGACGTTCGGGATCTCATCCGGCACTCCGAAAAACATTCAATAATCACATACAAATCTTCCTAATAACCCTAGCGTCATCGAACCTTAAGTGTGTGGACCCTACGGGTTCGGGAATCATGCAGACATGACCGAGACAACTCTCCGGCCAATAACCAACAGCGGGATCTGGATACCCATGTTGGCTCCCCATGTTCCATGATGATCTTATCGGATGAACCACGATGTCGAGGATTCAAGCAATCCTGTATACAATTCCCGTTGTCAATCGGTACGTTACTAGCCCGAGATTCGATCGTCGGTATCCCAATACCTCGTTCAATCTCGTTACCGGCAAGTCACTTTACTCGATCCGTAATGCATGATCCCGTGACCAACCACTTGGTCACTTTGAGCTCATTATGATGATGCATTACCGAGTGGGCCTAGAATACCTCTCTGTCATACGAGTGACAAATCCCAGTCTCAATTCGTGCCAACCCAACAGACACTTTGAGAGATACCTGTAGAGCACCTTTATTGTCACCCAGTTACGTTGTGACGTTTGGTACACCCAAAGCACTCCTACGGTATTCGGGAGTTACACAATCTCATAGTCTAAGGAAATGATACTTGACATCAGAAAAGCTCTAGCAAACGAACTACACGATCTTGTGCTATGCTTAGGACTGGGTCTTGTCCATCACATCATTCTCCTAATGGTGTGATCCCGTTATCAATGACATCCAATGTCCATAGTCAGGAAACCATGACCATCTGTTGATCAACGAGCTAGTCAACTAGAGGCTCACTAGGGACATGGTGTGGTCTATGTATTCACACATGTATTACGGTTTCCGATCAATACAATTATGGCATGAATAATAGACAATTATCATGAACAAGGAAATATAATAATAACCATTTTATTATTGCCTCTAGGGCATATTTCCAACACCCAAATGAGAGTTGGTTGGAGTGGCCGAGAGAGTGTGATGGAAGTAGATCGGTTTTTTCGGAATGCCATTGGTCCACACGTATGGGAGTGCAAGGGCATGGGTTTCATGGTGTGGGTACAGTGTGCTAACCTTTGTAGAGTGTGTGTGTGTGTTAAATCTATCGATAGCTGCGCCCCCGGATATGGGCCCAATTTGGAGTAGGTCACACTATGAGCCAACATCAATAGCAACTTGATTAATAACAACCCCAGTTCAGTGATGAGAAAGAGATTGGTGGTGATCGCGAGATGATCACGGAAGTATTGTGGATACCGATGTTGGTAAGTTGATGCATGGTTGGTTACGAAGTAACCCGAGCAGAGTAAGTTTGTGCATGATTATGTTAACCTGTTGCATGTAGTATCATCATGTTCATATGATCGTGCCATGTTAAAATTGTATCATGTTCAGTTGTGCATGCCATATTGTTCTGCTAGTATCATGTTCATGATTGATTTAACCTACTAATGGAATGCTGTTGTTTGTCTTGACTGCATCTGGTTTATTGTGAGCTTGCAAGTACATTCAATGTACTGACCTGGCGTGTCATGCCAGTTTGCAGGTCGTGCCTGGATTGCTTGCTTGTTTGGTGTGGTTCCCGTGTTCGCGAGCCAGGATAAACGTTCCAGCTAGAGTCCCTGCGGATTGGAGTATATCATCGTTGTTCGTTGTTCCGCTGCCAGTAGAGGTTCCGCTGCCTCGAGTTGTTATGCTTCTTGCATAGAGCAAGTGTGGTTGGCATAGTGTCACTGTGTCAGTGCTATTCATTGTAATATCAGCGACCTTGTATTCATATTCGTGTTATAATAGAGAGTTGGTTTGTTCTATGCTAAGCACTACCGTATTCCAAAAGACTTCACCTTGATCTCTGGGCTGGAATACGGGTGCGTTTCCGGTTTCTCGAGCCGGGGTGCCACACCACTCGATTGCATCAATAGCAGTTTGAGAGGCTATATTTGGTTCCAGTTATGCCTGGTGTAGTTAACACATGCCCGTTATTTCAGTTTTACACATTTGTCCAGTGTGATGTTTAAGCATTACCTACGTTCTATTCATTTTTAACAATACCATTTTGAATTGCAATATTTGATGGCTGTTAAACCTGTTGTAGGTAACATTGCCTTCCATTTCAATCTGCTTTAACAGCATGCTAAAACCAACACATTCAAGCTATCATTTGGAGATGATGTTGTTTACCTTTGCTATATTTGTTTGATGTTAAGGTTGCCGTACTTATCATGCCTTTCCACTACTTATGCAGGAGAACAAAGGGAGTGGCCACCATTTTCCGCCGAGGTTAGTTTCATCCCTCGGCTTGTACTCCCCCCATCGTTCCATGATGTAGTGTGTATAGATCCGGGCCTGGACACTTGTTAGCTTCTAATATTGACTTGTTGCTTGTAGGTACATATGCCCTTGGCAAGGATCCACGCATCGACTCTTTTTGTGTATGGGGCAATGAGATATTCATGAACAAGCATCAAATGAGGAAACTGATAAGGATTATTAGCAAAAAGATATGAATGATGGCAAGCAAATTATTTGTTTATGCTCTATCCAACACAACAGTGAGCTGTAGGATCGTAACTACAAACTCTGCAGCCTTCTCTTTATACTGCTCATGATGAGTTGTTAGACAACAATGTCTGAATCTTTTTCGTTCGCAGTGGTTCCTGAAGCAGTTCACTCAAGATTACCTCACAAAGTACATGATTGGTGGACATGTAATGAAGGTTAAAGTATTTCATCCAGACTACAGTGAGCATCGAGAAGTCCTAATGAAGACAGTGAAGGATGGACGAGCAACCATCACAAGTGGTTGGCCTAGAGTCATGCGCACATTATGCATGGAGGAGGGCACAATATGGGCATTCCTCTTCACCTTCTCCAGCGACTAGAATGTCTTTCGCCTCTCTCTTTATAGTCTTTAGTACAACCGTGGTTCATCATTCTTTACTTGGTTCTTTCTTTGTTCTTCAGTATATGTACCTGTGCATCGGATTATGCATTCATGGTTACCTATATTTGTAATAAACATGGTTGGATATGAAATAAGTGATTTCCTACTTTCAAATTCAAAACATGTGATTTTTCAATTAGGGATTAATTAGGGATTACACTGCACACGGTTTGTGAAAGCGAAACATCTGTGATAGACATGGAGATCAGACATGTTTCTAGGATCCACTACGTGTGCGATCAATCTCTGCACACATGATCAGCCAAGGAAAAACGTGTGCGATTAACAACATCATCGCACACAGTTCATTCTTATTAAATGTTTGCGATAGTCACCTTATCACACACACTTCTGAATTATGGACTGTTTGTGATGTTGTGTGCATCGCAAACGTTTGGTCATAGAAGAACGCGTGTGATATGTCTTCATCCGATGCGGGTATGATGGATGAATCATGTGGGATCTATTCAAGCTTCGCATACAGCTTTATAGTGACAACTATGTGCGCTCTTACATCGAATCACATACAATGGAGGAAAAGTAAATGTGTGTGATTGTCTGCTTCTATAATCCTGAACTGCTTGTGATGGGTCACACATCATAAACATAGCACCACAGAATACCGACTGCCGTGGCAATGCAAGCACAAACGAGTTGCAAGGATGGAGCATTTTGGATATTCAAGATACCAGAAACAATTTTATAGGGACAATTGTATGCATCAAGGCTCCCTATCCCCGACGGTTTCTGGGTCGTGTAAGAAGGACCCCCTATCCCAGTCACTCACTTGGCGACGGTTCAAAACACCGTCGCGGAAAGGGGTTAAAAACCGTTTGTATAGCACCTCGCTGTACTAGTGAACTAACCCGGACAGATGTTGTTTTCAGCAGAATTGCTATGGTGTTATTTTTGCGCAAAATAAAAATTCTTAGATTGAGCTAAAAATTTATGGAGATTATTTCTAGAATATACAAAAAAATATTGGCAAAGAGAAGTACTGGAGGGGGCCCATCCAGGAGCCACAAGCTCAGGGGTGCGCCCATCCCCCAGGGTGTACCCTGTGAGCTTGTGGGCCCCACGAGCCTCTGTTTACCCTAAGACTAACTCTATATATATTGTCTCACAGAGAAAAAAAATCAAAGAGAAGAAATCATCGCATTTTACGACACAAAGGCGCTGCCACCTCCTATTCTTCATTGGGAGGGCTGATCTGGAGTCCGTTCGGGGCTTCGGAGGGTGGAATTCGTCGTTGTCATCACCATTAACCCTTCTCCGTCAACAATCCCATGATGCTCACCACCAGGAGTGAGTAATTACTTTGTAGGCTTGCTGGAGGGTGGTGGAGTTGGATGAGATTTGTCATGTAATCGAGTCAATTTGTTAGGGCTTGATCCACAATATCCACTATGTTCTGAGATTGATGTTGCTATGACTTTGCTATGCTTAATGCTTGTCACTAGGACCCGAGTGCCATGATTTAAGATCTGAACCCTCTATGTTTTCATGAATATATTTGAGTTCCTGATCCTATCTGCTAGTTATATGAACTTGTTATTGTTCTGATCCGTAGGATCCAAAGTGACAATAGTTGGGATACTCTCCGGGGATGACTGTAATTCAAGGAGTTCATGTATTCACCAAGTGTTAGTTCTTTGTTCCAATTTTCTACTAAAAGGAGGCCTTAAAATCCCTTAGTTTCCTTATGGACCCTGTTGCCACGGGAAAGTAGGACAAAAGATGGCATGCAAGTTCTTATTATAAGCATGTATGACTATATACGAAATACATGCCTACATACATTGATGAATTGGAGCTATTGTGTATCGCCCTAGGTTGTGACTATTATATGATGAATATCATCCAACACAATTATCCATTGCTGATCCAATGCCTATGCTTTTCTCATACTGGTCTTTGCTAAGTTACTATCGTTACCATTGTTGTTACAATCACTACAAATTGGTTTTGTTACCGTTCCTGTTACTATTAATCTCTAGACCCGAGGAATCCTCTCATGAATTTTTTATCCTTTTTGACCGCCCACGCGTTGAGGACCAAACTAGTCAAGAAGTAAGTTGTCGAGAAGGTAAGCACCATATCGATGAGCACTAGTTTCCAGTTTTGTTCGTAAGCTATCCCTTCCCATGGCTTATGCTTGCTGACGATCTTTTCCAATTAGTGGCATGACCTAAACTCTTTTTAATTCCCAAAGTAGCGCAAGGAAGAGTGCCAACTGACTTCTAGAAGCTTCAAAGGGTGACCACCATGTCAATTTTATCACAATTTATTTTATGTTATTAAAATACTTCATGTGATGGCGCGGTTCATCCAATATGTTGATCGCCCACCTGCCTTTTCAACACCCGTCCCCCTCTTTGAGGGGGTGTTGTGCGATGGCGATGAGACACCCGCTACTTTGCTACTAAACACTTTGCTGCAGAAATATAATTTCCCAGGTGTGATTGAATTGATAACTCAACTTCTAAGGCTCATAAATATTGTTTGGCTCCCTTTGTGTCCAATCAATAAATTAGGGTGAAATACTACCCTCGAAGACTGTCGCGATCCCCTATACTTGTGGGTTATCAAGACCTTTTTCTGGAGCCGTTGCCGGGGAGCATAACTATATTTATTGGTTTCACTTGGGATTTTACACTATGAAGAATCTGAAAGATGCTAAGACTAAGATTGTACCCTCTAAGACAAGGGGAGGCAAGGAATTACCATCTAGCTCTACACTTGATTCACCTTCTGTTTTGAGTAGGTTTGTGACAGCACCACCTGCTATTCATTCTGATATGTCGCAAGTAATTGATGATACTACTTTTGCTATAAAAGAATCTTGTGATGATGCTAGTACTCCGCTTGATGAAACTGTGCCACTAGGTGAATTTCCTGATGAACAACTTGCTAAAGCTAAAGAACTTGAAAATGCTGAAACTGATGAAAACTATGATTCACCTATTATGCCTACCTCTCCTATTAGAGATGAAACACCTAAGATACCTGATGGTTATGTTATGGATGGGGAGATAGCTAGAGAATTTCTTGCTTGTAATGATAGAGACGATGTTAAGAAACTACTGAGTAAGCTGAAAGAAAACTCTTTGATAGAGAGAATGAAATATGATCCTAAGTTTGCTATTTCTCCTATCTTTGTTACTGATAAGGATTATGAATTCTCTGTCGACCCATAGTTAATTACTTTGGTTGAATCTGATCATTTTCATGGTTATGAAACTAAAATTGTTGTGGCACACCTTACCAAATTAAATGATATAGCCACCCTATTTTCTCATGAGGAAAAAATCATTACTATTATATTCTTAAGTTGTTTCCTTTCTCATTAAAGGGTGATGTTAAGAAATGATTTAATACTCTTGCTCCTTGTTGTGTGTGTAGTTCCCAGTATATGATATATTACTTCTCTGAAAAATATTCTCCTGCTCATAAGAAAAAAGCTGCCTCATAGGAAATATTTAGCTTTGTGCAAATTGAAGAAGAGAATCCCTGTCAAGCTTGGGGGAGGCTTCTCTAGTTACTTAATGCTTTGCCTAATCATCCTCTTAAGAAAAATGAAATACATGATATCTTTTATAGTGGACTAACCAATGCTTCTAGGGACTACCTAGATAGTTGTGTTGGTTGTTTTTTTAGGGATAGAATTGTCGAAAAGTCTTAAGAACTATTGAATAATATATTGACAAATGCCAAAGATTGGACACTTATCGAGCCACCACCTAAACCAACTCCAAAGAAGAGAGGTATTCTATTCCTCAGTCCAGAAGATATGCAAGAGGCAAAGAAATCTATGAAAGAAAAGGGTATTAAAGCTGAAGATGTTAAGAATTTACCACCTATTGAAGATATACATGGACTCGTACCCCGACACAACTAGTAAAGGTAAATTCTCTTTATAGATTCGATGAAGGTGATATTCCTTATAACAAATCTACTAGTAAATGCATGGATGAATTTGATAACTACATTGTTAAGCAATAACATTTTAATATGTATGTTAGCAATCAATTGAAATGAAATGCTTTCATGATTGATCGTTTAAGTGAATTAATGTTTAGAATTGCTAATGATGTCAAAGGTTTGAGTAAACATGCATCCATGGTTCATACCCATTTAGAACAAGTTGTTAAGTCACCAAATTATTTGCTTAATGAAATGAATAATAAAATGAATGATCATGTTGTTAGGGTAATGACTAGAGGAGGTAGAATGACTTAGGAGCATCTATATCCTGAAGGTCATCCTAAAAGAATTGAGCAAGACTCTAAGAGAATTAATATTGATGCACCTATTTCATCTAAGAAGAAGAAAAAATGATAGAACTTTGCATTCTTCTAGTGAACCTGTGGTAGAAAAACCTTCTGAGAATCATAATGATGTTTCTATTTCTGATGCGAAGACACAATCTGGTAATGAACATCCACCTAGTGATAATGATAATGTTCATGTTGAAACTCAACCAGACAATGATAAATAACCTGATAATGATGTAGAAATAGACCCTGGTGTTGATCTTGATAACCCACCTCCTAAGAATAAAAGATATGACAAAAAGGATTTCATTGCTACAAAAACAGGGTAATGAAAGAGAACCATGGGTTCAAAAACCTATGCCTTTTCCTACTAAGCCTATCAAAAATAAGGAGAGGAGGACTTTGAGCGCTTTGTTGAAATGCTTAGACTTGTCTTTCTTCGCACTCGTTTGACTAATATTTTGAAAATGCCTACTTATGTTAAATACATGAAAGATATGATCACTAATAAAAGAAAGATACCCTAAGCTAAAATTTCCACCATGCTTGCAAATTATTCTTTTAAGGGTGGAGTACCTAAAAATTTAGGAGATCTAGGAATACCTACTATACCATGCTCCATTAAAAGAAGTTGTGTCAAAACAACTTTATGTGATTTAGGAGCCGATGTTAGTGTTATGTCTTTCTCTCTGTATAGAAGACTTGAATTGAATAAGCTCACACCTACTAAAATATGTTTGCAAATGGCTAATAAATCAACTGCTATACCTATTGGAATTTGTGAGGAGATGTCAGTCGTAGTTGCAAATATTACTATCTTAACATACTTTGTTATACTTGATGTGCCCGAGGACGACAACATGTTGATTATCCTTGGTAGACCCATTTTGAATACTGCAGGGCTGTTATTGATTGCAACAAAAGCAAGGTTACTTTTCATGTCAATGGTAATGAGAATATGGTTTATTTCCCGAGGAAAGAAAGTTTGGTGAATAGTATCAAAACTATTGAAAAAATGCTACAATTACTATTGGAGGCTTTGAATTTCCACTTCCACCCATCAAAAACAAATATGAAACCCTTATTGTTGGGGCGATGCATATCCATTGAGGTAACACCTAGTGTCATACAAAAAATCTTTGGTTTCATGTTACTCGGAAATAGTTTGTTAATAAGACTTAATCAACCTTGGATTCTTTTGAGAGGCATCTGGTCGATGAGTTTACTAAGCACAACCTACTCTATCTACTTTTTGCTCTCTGTTACTTAAAGTTTAATAAAATAGAAATGCCATGATTATCATGTTTTTTGAATTATCCATGCAAGAAAAAATGTCCCAAAAATAAAAGTTCTCGGAATGACCTAAAAATTTAGTATGTTTTTTCTGCAATAATTGAGATTTTTTGCACTAAACACACCCGTGGGGTGCACCTGTGAAACACAAGCTCACAGGGCGAGCCTACCCCCTAGGTGCGCCTAGTGTGCTTGTGGGTCCTACAGGCCCCCTCATTTATTCCAGCCGCCCAATGCCTTCTCATACCTCCAGAAAGAATCACTAGTGCTTTCAAACCTGTGTTCTTGCTCATTCCCATGCGATTTTGATCTCCATGCTCAAAGCTCCGTTTCTGAAACTGTTTCGGGGGATTGCTCCTTGGTATATGACTCCTCCAATGGTCCGATTAGTTTTTGTTCTAGTTCTTTATATTTTGCGAATTTTTGCTGTTGTCGTGACCATGTATTTGAGCTTGCATGTTGAATTTGTATGGTCCAAAGTAGTTTTGATGCATGATATAGCCTCTAGACACTTGTAGGAGCAGTTGCAATCAATCTTGTTAAGTTTTGTTCACTTTTATTTTGAGGTACTACAAATTTCAGAGAAAAGGAAAATGCTTAAGTGGAGGTTGAGAGGTTCTTCAAGCCGAGGTCCTACGGAAACCCCGAAGCCCAAGTACAATCTTCCTCGTGCGGCCAAGGTGCGGCCATGCTAGTGGCCATGCAACACATTCTTGAGGTGTTTGACTGGTTGGTGGGTGATACATCTCCATCATATCTACTTTTCCAAACACTTTTGCTCTTGTTTTGGACTCTAATTTGCTTGATTTGAATGAAACTAACCCAGACTGACATTGTTTTTAGCATAACTACCATGGTGTTGTTTTTGTGCAGAAATAGAAGTTCCCGGAATTGGACGAAACTTTTTGGAGATTTTTTATGAAATAAATAAAAAATACTGGAGACAAGATCCACTCGAGGGGGCCACCCAGTGCCCACGAGGCACCAGGGCGCGCCCTGCTGGCTTTTGGGGCTCACATGGCTCCGCTGAACCTAATCTCAAGTCTATAAATTCCTATTTCCCGAGAAAAAATAAGAGAGGAAGTTTCATCGCGTTCTTCATCGGGAGGCTAGATCTGTAGTTGTTCGGGGTTTCGGGGAGGGGGATCTTCTGTCTTTGTCATCATCAACCATCCTCCATCACCAATTTCATGATGCTCACCGCCGGGAGTGAGTAATTTCTTCGTAGGCTTGCTGGATGGTGATGGGTTGGATGAGATTCATCATTTAATCAAGTTAGTTTTGTTAGGGTTTGGTCCCTAGTACCCTCTATTTTCTGAGATTGATGTTGCTATGACATTACTATGCTTAATGCTTGTCACTAGGGCCCGAGTGCCATAATTTTAGATCTAAACCCTTTATGTTTTCATGAATATATTTGTGTTGTTGATCTGATCTTGCAAGTTGTATGCACCTGCTATGAGTTATGACCCGCATATCCCACGGTGACAATAATTGGGATTCTTTCTGGTGCTTACCGTTGTTTGAGGAGTTCATGTATTCACTAAGTGTTAATGCTTTGTTCCGGTTCTCTATTAAAATGTAACATCCCAAAATTCTAAATTGTGGAATGTTATATTAAATAAATATTTATGTTTGTTTGCTTGAATGTTATATGATTGATTGTGCGAAATTGAGTGAAATTTGAAACAAGGATGTGCATAAATATCTTCTCTAGATTGGAAATGGAGCAAAGGAATAAAAAAGGCAAGGTATAATAGTTAGTACCATCCGGTAGTGAAATAGTCTTCTTCATTGTGCAGACAAAGATCTTGTTGTTTTTTGTCGCTAATTGCTTTATCCTATCAATCTTTCTGAGTTTCTTGACTTGATTGATATTCATGGAGAACTCATTTCCCCAAATGCAAAAAGGGTCGAGCACTGGGTCAAAACCTCTGACAGCAGGACCTACATGTGCAAGACCAAATTGTTAAAAACCTAAATATTAGAATAGTTCCCGCAATTGCACAATAATGTGCTATTAGACAAAGGACCATGCATGTGCAAACCTCGCACTACAAAAAAATACACATCTGTGACATTTTGGGCTAAACGATTTTTTTCCTGTCATGCTTATGACACTTCTATGACGATAATTGCGAAAAAAGCACATATCATCATAGATGTGGTGAGCTCCTACTTCTATGACAAAAAATCATGACAGAAAATGGGCTTTTCGTCCTGGGCAGGCCGGGGACGCACCTGCATGACATTCTTTGGGCCGTCCATGACGGAAAAATCATGGTAGAAGCGAGGGCGAGGAAAATATCAGGGAGTTCCCAGTTACGGTGGGTGTTCGGGGCCGAGCGATGCATGGAAGGATTGCATGTTTCTCGCATACACATATGCGCGTGTGTGCGAGGCGTTGGGCTCTAACTGAATCCGAGCGAGGCGTTCTCTTACTGAACCCGAGCGATTGCACTGGCTATGTTACTGAACCCGAGCGATCGATCCATTGGCTGTTAACTGAACCCGATCGAGCGATTCCTTCGCTACTGCTACTAACTTAAGCCGATCGAACCTGCTGCCTCTTGATGAACAGTGACCATTGTTGGGGGTTGGATGAACAGTACCCGATGGGGTTGGATGAACATGACCCCGTGGTAGTATAGTAGTAGGCCATTTGCGCTGGATGAACAAGAGCCCAATTGAGGAGGTGGGGGTGGACGAACAGGACCCTGTGGAGGGCTAGTTGAACAATAGCCAGTGGAGGGTGGATGAACATGACCCCGTGGAGGACTGGTTGAACAGTAGCCGGTGGAGGCGACCTCGTGGATGAATAGTAGCTGGTGGAGGCAGGAGAAAGTCGACGGTGAATGAAAGTCGACGGTGAATGAACAGTAGCAGTTTTCCGGTATGCCACACCCCTCCTGATGAACTGGACCCAGTTTCTACCGTAGGTGCTCCAACACAAGTTAGTTTCCTCCGTTTTGCGGTATGCCACACCCCTCCCGATCAACAACACCCTGTTTTGACCGTAGGCACTCGAACACAAGTTTGTTTCCTCTGTTCTGCGGTACGCCAGACCCTTCACGGTGAACAGGACCCCGTTTTGACCGTACGCGGTCGAACATAAGGCCATTTCCTCCGTTTCACGGTACGTCAGAGCTCGTTTCAGCTATTCCATCCAAGCCGATTGGCTCCCGATAAACACGTGACGCTGTTTACTCCATTCCAACCCAGCCGGTTGGCTGTCGATGAACAGGACACTATCGCTGTACGCATTAGAGACCCCCCTGTGTACGTACGTAGCCGTATTTACTATCTTGCAGCGTGGATGTACGTATGTGTACACGATATAGATAGGACTGGGTGACATGCTACATTGGCGCCTCTACTTCAACACGCGCTGCTCCTTACTCGGCCATGGTACGTCGCTGTAGAGAGACCAATCGACCGGTATGTGCGTACACATTCGCAGCCCGACAGATAGCGCTACATTCACTTCAACCTGGTGGGTCCCAACCGTGAGGGGGTAAGAAGGCACTTCCTTCCACGCGAAGGTAAAGCCGGTGGGTCCCAACTATCAAGGGGAATGTTTTTTTTTTGTGAAATACAGAGGCCCTTCCAGTGGGTCCAAGTTATTAGGTCGAGGAATCATTAGTTTGCGCATAATAAGGAGGCACTTCCTTGCGTGCGGCCATGGACCTAGCTTTCAGCCTCTCCACGTACAGTCCTCTTCTGATGTCTATTGTTTGTTGACCGTGTTGACCATGCGGCTTAGACAACACCCAGGCGGTGGATGACGGTGAGGCAGAGGACGACACGGACCCTGGGAACACGCGGAGGGTAGTACAAGGGTTGACTAGTTTGGCTGCGATGTGAGGTTGTCATCATCGCAGAATAACAGGGGTGTGGGTGAGTAGAGGGATGGCCTGGCCAACAGTGGGAGTAGGGTGGGGCGGTGAGGCCTGCGCGGCAGCACAACCGACCACTGGGGCAGGAGCAGGCAGTCCTGCCGCCACTGGTTTGGGCGGCTGGTGCAAGAAGATCAGAGATTGAAGAAGTAGCAGGACCGTTCGATTAAAATACAACGATCACTACTGCTAGAATCGTTTGTTGACTAAGTTGACAAAGCCGTGCGTACGCGTCAACTTAGTTGGCCCACAGGTCAGCCTCCAAACTGGTGCGCCCCAGATGTCAGTGGGAGGAATCATTTTTTTGCATAATAAGGAGGCAGTTGCTTCCGTGCGGCCATGTACCATGGGGGTCCCTACTGTCAGCCTCTCCACGTACATCCCTATTCCGATGGCTCTCGTTTGTTGAATGTTGACCATGTTGAGCATGCCGCGCCTAGAGCACCAACATGGTGGACGACGGTGGGGGCCTAGGAATGGAACGACCTGGAGCAGGCGAAGAAACAACAGTGGATGCCCATGCTGAGGAGAGTGTGACGGTTGACTGGTTCGGCTGCGCCGTGAGGCTGCCATCACCTGAGAAAAATAGGAGGTGCGAGTGGGTAGAGGGATGGCCATGCCATCGGAGGGAGTAGGGTGGGCCGGTGAAGCCTGCGCGACATCACAATTGGCCACAAGAGGAGGGAGCAGGCAGTCCCGCCAGTGCTGGTTTAGGCGGTTGGAGCAGGAAGATCAGAGATTGAAGAAGCACGTCGACCGCTGGATGGACATCCAATAGTCACTGCTGCTAGAATCATGTGTTGACTATAAGTTGACAAAGCCTTGGGTAAACAAGTCAACCTCGAAATCTATGGCGTGTACAACCCATTTGCTCTTATTTTTGTAATTTACAGCCCATTTGCTAAGTCATATGAAATTTATTGCAACCCATTTTCCATTTTTAGAATTGCTGCCCATTTTCTGGTCAGTACCAAGGTTAAAATTTTGAACTAAAAATTAGGCAAAAATTTAAAAATTTGCATATTTTTGCTGGAGAACAAAATATTTTTAATCCAAATATTAGTAGCCATGCTAAACAAATTTAAAAATAAAGTAGTACCATGTTATGTTAAAATCCAATGAAATATAAAATATCAGTGAAGAAAAAAACAAAAAATGAAACTAATTGCCCATTTGCTATTTTTTTGGAATTTGCAACCTCTTTCATATTACTTTTAATATTTACTGCCCATACTCTCTGGCAAGGCCGGAATGCATCCTTCCTCATCTTCAAAGATTTGTAGCTCAGTAAGTCAGAGAAAACAAATAGCCCTAGCTTGGTATTCTTCAAAAAGAAATAGTGGGCTACCTATTTTCCCAAATAAAAAACTGCGGGGGTGGTCATGTTGTTAGACGGGCCATAGAGACCGACAACCCAGTTTATAGCCTGCTCCTCTGAACAAATCCTAAAAAACCGTTGTGCAATTCCGTTGTTAATTGACTATACATTGACAATGATGTGGGTCCCAGATATCAGCAGGGTGGATTAGAGTAAAAAACGAGGGGTGCATCTGAGTAGTGAAGAGGCGCTTGCTTGTGTTTGGGAGTAGACCTGGTGGGTCCGTATTGTCATACTCACAACTATAGTCGTCTCCCGATTCACTATGTTGACATGGCCGGATGGCGGTGCCGCTACGAGCACCAAGGCGGAGGACGACGGCGATTCCTTGAACGGGAATGAACAGGAGCTGGGGAACATGCGGCAGTATGGCCATAGGCGGAGGGGAGTGCGAGGGTTCACTGCTTCTGGTGCGGGGTAGGATGCCATCACCGGAGAAGAATAGGATGTCGGGGGAAGTAAAGGGATGGCCTCGCCAGCATTTCAGGGCACGACCGGGCCGCGATGCATGCACGAAAGTGCAATCAGCCGTAGAAGGCGGGAACAGGCGCTCCCGCCGACGCTGGTTTGGTTTTGGCGGCTGGACCCGTCAGACCCAAAACCTCATTATGCTGGATTATAAGAATTAATTTTATATGGCTAAAACTTATTGTAAAATGCTGCGGGGCACCTTTCTCTTCTTGAGATTTTTTTGAGACAATTTTCTTCTCGAGGTGTGAAGCCGAGCACATTCAGTAGTCCAAGGATAAAGTGGTGTCGACAATGTGTTGGGCTGGGTTGGGCATTCTTATCAAAAATTAATAATGGACTGAAACTATTTACGACATTGACTACAATTTGCATGTGTCCGCTGGTTGCAAGAAGAAAATGATGGGAGAAAAAAGACTGGTCGCTATCTTTGCCTAAGAATAATATCGACTAAATGTAATGACACTATCATAGGAAATAATTTCCTCCTGTTAAAATTTGACTTTTCAAATCGCAAATTTAAAGAACTGGTGCATGCGCATTTAGTTTTATTTATTTACTTATTTATGTTTAGGGGACCATCAGCATGTACCTGGGCTGGGTTCATGTGAGAGCCTCCCTTCCAGTTAATTATGGGCTCCTCTATTGGGCCTTCATCACTGGGCTGCATGTTCTCGACAAGTGGAAAATGTGTTCCGTACCAAAAATAGTATGTGCTACGTACGGGCACTAAAGGATCGGACTGTGCAATGACTTCCAAAACATTTTGTTTTTCATCTAACAACACATTTATTCAACCAACAGATGAAATATACTACTGATTGTACATTGAAAACAGAAGCAACAACAACCAGGGCTGGGGTGCACCATAAGCAGTAAGCTGGCCAGAAGAGTAAAGACGCAGCTCTCTCTTCCAAACCAAACATCAGCCATCATTACAAAAGGGCTACCAAAAAAGAACAAGTGTATGCATCAAACTAAATAAAGATCCAACTACACCAAGTGTACGCATCTAAGTAATTGGCTCAGTTAGATGTTACTATTTATTAAGCCGTGGAGATTGGCTAATGGCTTGAACTAGATGGGTGCCTGACGGGGGAAACTCTAGCCAGCAGGTCAAAGTCTGATACATGCGACCCTCTCTCCTACTTTGGGCTGCAGAGCATGGTAGCACAATATCAGGGTATGGTGCATGGAGAGACGCATGATACACTGTGTACACACAGTTTTGCCTGATGAACGAAACCACACTACCATCATGATCCTTGTCGTCAGTTATCTCTTGGTTAATCTGATAATTCAGTCCAAGAAACATCGACGTGTACCAAGGCTACTTATCGACCTCAAGTAAAAAATTCCTGAAGGCCCGGAGAAGCTGGGATCCTGCTCAAAGACCTTGCAGTGACTGTGATGGTATTTGGCGAAACAACACGTCCGATACGTGCGAACAATCATCACCATTCGTTGTTGTCTGATTGAGCCAGGAACCAGCTGATCTTCAATATTTGCGTGGTCGATGGAGATGTCGCCCTTCAACACATGGTCATGAAGAAAATGATGATGAATCTAGTTGTGCTTTGTCTTCGGGTGCTGAACTGGGTTGTGAGCAATCTTGATAGCACTCTCATTGTCGCAGTAGAGTGGCACATTCTTCACATTGATGCCATAGTCCTTGAGGGTTTGCTTCATCCATAGAAATTGAGCACAGCATGATCCAGCAGCAATGTACTCAGCTTCAGCAGTAGAGAGTGATCGTCTAGGAAATGACATGTGCATGATGTTGACTTGCGGTCCACCCGATCACCAGCATAGTCAGAGTCAGAATATCTAATGAGATCAAAAGAGGAGCCCTTGGGATACCATAATCAAGTGTTGGAGTGTGAGCTAGATGTTGAAGAATATGCTTCACAGCCTTATGGTGTTATTCCTTCGGTGTAGCTTGAAATTGGGCACACAAGCAAACACTAAGCATAATATCCGGCCTAGATGTACATAGATACAATAAAGAGACAATCATGGAGCGGTATACCTTTTGATCAAAATCTTTACCATTTTCATCGGTGCATAGATGGCCATTTGTGGGCATAGGGATTTTGATGCCTTTGCAATCTTGCATGCCGAATTTTCTCAACACATCCTTGAGGTATTTCCCCCGAGATATGAATATGCCATTGTGTTGTTGACGAATTTGTAGAACTAAAAAGAATTTCAACTCTCCCATCATAGACATTTGATATTCCTCACTCATCATATAGTCAAATTCGTCACTGTAACGGTGGTTAGTACAACCAAAGATAATATCATCAACATATATTTGGCACATGAATAATTCATCATCATATGCTTTGATGAAAAGAGTTGTGTCAGGTGAACCGGGTTTGAAGCCTTTCTTTATGAGGAATTCTTTCAATGTATCATACCATGCCCGAGGTGCTTGCTTGAGGCCATAGAGGGCCTTGTTGAGTTTGTAGACGTGATCTGGAAGTTTTGGATCCTCAAAACCTGGTGGTTGAGCAACATATACTTTTACTCAAGCTTACCATTAAGGATTGCACTTTTCACATCCATTTGATGTAAGATGATATTATGATGGTTAGCATAAGCAAGCAATATGCGAATAGCTTCAAGTCTAGCAACAGGTGCAAAAGTTTCATCGAAATCAATTCCTTCAACCTGTGTGTAGCCTTGAGCTACAAGACGAGCCTTATTCCTCACCACAAGGCCATTTTCATCTTGTTTGTTGCGGTAGATCCATTTGGTACCGATGATGTTGTGCTTGCGTGGGTCTGGTCGCTTGACAAGCTCCCACACATTGTTGAGCTTGAACTGATGCAATTCATCTTGCATGGCTTGAATCCACTCAGATTCCATGAATGCTTCATCAACTTTGGTGGGCTCTGTGATAGAGACAAATGCAAAACACCCACAAAAGTTTGACAAGTGTGAAGCTTTTGAGCGCGTGAGAGGACCTGGTGCATTGATGTTGCTGATGATTTTCTCAATCTGCACTTCGTTTGCGCGGGTGAGCAGGTTGACAACTTTGCTTAGGCCGAACAATTTCTTCAGGGCCATTTTCTTCAGCAGCACCAGCGTGATTGTCTTCACGATCCGGAATGACTTCTTCAGCAGATTCTTACGTAGGAATGACATCCCTAGTAGCCTTGAACTTGATGGATTCCTCAGGTGACACTTCATCTAGCACAAGAGGTAGGTGCTCTCTTTGCGAGCCATTAGTTTCATCAAACCGCACATCTACAGTTTCAACAACCATGTGATGATAGGTGTTGAAGTCTCTGTAGGTGCGCGAGTCCTTTTCGTAACCAAGAATAAAACCCTCATGTGCTTTCGGTGCAAATTTAGAGTGATGGTGAGGATCTCTAATCCAGCATTTAGCACCGAAGACTTTGAAATAACTTACATTGGTTTCTTGTCAGTGAGGAGTTCATATGAGGTCTTTTTGAAGAATTTGTGAAGATATACTCTTTTGATGATGTGGCATGCAGTATCAATAGCATCTGGCCAAAAACGCTGTGGTGTCTTGTATTCGTCAAGCATAGTGCAAGCCATCTCAACAAGAGTTCTGTTCTTGCACTCCACGACGCCATTCTGCCGAGGAGTACAGGGAGCAGATAACTTGTGAGAAATACCAAGTATATCAAGATATTCATCGAGACCAGTGTTCTTGAACTTGATTCCATTATCACTCCTGATATGCTTGATCTTCACACCGAAGTTCGTAGATGCTCTTGAGGAAAATCGTGTGAAGACTTCCTGCACTTCATTTTTGTAAGTGATGATATGCACCCAGGTATAACGAGAATAATCATCAACAATGACAAAGCCATATAATGATGCAAAACTAGTGAACGTGGCATAATGAGTAGGGCCAAATAGATCCATATGAAGTAATTCAAAGGGACGAGAAGTGGTCATGATAGTCTTTGAGGGATGCTTGCCTCTGGTGATCTTTCCAGCCTCACAAGCCCCACAAAGATGATCTTTGAGGAATTTGACACCCTCGATGCCAATGACATGCTTCTTCTTCGCGAGTGTATGCAAGTTCCTCATCCCAGCATGACCAAGTCGTCGATGCCATAACCAGCCTTCTGAAGCTTTTGAAAGTAGACATGTGGCAGGTTGTGGTCCTGCAGAGAAATCAACAATATATGTTGGGTGGTAGGTGCGACATATGCCAAAGGATGGCTAATCATTGTGGGAGCTAGTAAGACATCACCGGTGCTTGGAAACGAGATGAGGCGAAGACATGCATGCCGGCGAATATTACCCAGGTTCGGGGCTCTCCTAGGAGACAACACCCCTAGTCCTGCTCTGCGGGGTCTCCGCATGATCACTAAATCAGTAAGTAGCTACAAGTGGCTCCTTGAGCTGTTTGGCTAGAGCAAGAAGAAGGGCAAGGCTAGCTCTCCTCTTCTCTCTACGTGGTGTGTGTAGTTATAATGGATCCACCTTTTGCATGGGTGCCCTGGGGGGTTTATATAGGCCTAACCCCCAGGGGTACAATAGTAATCCGCCTGGGTGTGGACCCAGGCCATCAGTGTTTGTGGGCGCCGGCTTCTCCGCCGGCCACTGGGCCCACCGACTCGTCAGGCCCGCCGGTTGTCGGCCTCTTGGCCAACAAGCTGGGCCCACCGCCTATGGGCCCTGTCGACTGCTCATCACTATAGCCTCACCGTTGATGACGATGGCTTTGTCGGGGCAAGCATGGCTACAGTGCCGCCGGCTGGTGGGCGTTCACTGTAGCCTCATCCCATCTTATCTGGTTAATGGTGCACAAACTTCTAGGGTGAAGGTAGGCTGGCTATTGGGAGCCGACCTTCCTTCATGCCGACTGGTCTTGCCAAGCCGCCTTCTGGTGGCTCTCTGGCAGGAAGAGCCCGCTGCCTGCGGGCCGTACTGACAGCTTGTCGTGGGTGATTTGTGGTCAACATGGCAACAGTGCCGCGCCGGGCGAGGGATGGCCGCCCGGTACAGTGCACTATGGCCACGCTCGCTCCGGGATTCGGGGGTGGTAGGCTTCACTATAGCCACACCCCATCTTGTCGCCGTTATGTGGGTGCAAACTTTGAGGGCATATGCCAGGCCGCCTGCTAGGAGTCGGCCACTCTGGTGGCCGCCTGCTAGGAGTCGGCCCACTTCGGGATGGCTTGCTGAACCTTGCCGCCTCTCAGCAACTGGCCACTAGTCTAGGCGGCCATGAGAAGGCGGCTATTCGTCTTGGATGCTTGAGGGACATAGTCGGCCTGGTATTTTTGAAGAGCTAGGGGGAGCCTATAAGGCTACCCGTGGTAATTTACTCCGATAGTAGTCCCCGAAGCTGGTGGGGCTTCACGGAGAGCGAGAAGCCCAAGCAGCTTCCTACTCTGAAGAGTCGACAGCTAGGAGTCGGCCACATCCAGGCGCGCCATCTGGAAGATTTCAAAGTCCGGAGGCGGGAACCAGATGGTACGCGCGCCGGGCACCGGGCCGGCCGGCCGCTGCCCACGCGCCATGTGGCGCCAGCTCAACGGGCCAGCCTGCCAGCCCACGCGCGCGACGGGACGTTGCCGCAGGCTGGGGCTCACCATTACAGCGCCTCGGCCCACGCGCGGATCCGTTGTGGCCAAGGTGGGTGGTTGGTATTCTGGGGTGGTTTAATACACGCCTTTATAGCGCGATAATCGCGGGGTCGTGGGGGAGCGGGCACGGTTAATCCCATGACCCCCACACCCTGTCCCCTTGGCTTCGCCGTTCCGAGGCTATAAATAGGGGGAGGAGGGGAGTGGCAGACGCACGCGCCTACCTCCTCCTCCGCCATTCTCTTCTTCTCCCTTCTTCCGCTGCTGTCGTCCGCTGCTGCACCGTGCTTCCAGCCACCTTGCTGTGCCACAGCTCATCGCCGCAGGGCTGCGCACATGTTGCCGCGGCGCTCCTTCGTCAAGCTTCTCGTCCTCATGGTGTGCGCTGCACCAATGCGGCTCCAACGTCCACGAGGACCACATCGACTTCCTCCGCCGGATGCGGCAGCTGCACGGTGAGGACTTCATGAAGGTTCGCCTAGCGCCCGGAAGGGAGATCTCGCCGGCGCCGGAAGAGGGCGAACGCATCATCTTCCGGTCGCACTGCCTGCGCGGCCTCGGCCTCCGGCAAGCGGCTTCCTCCGCGCCTTCCTCGACTTCTACGGCCTTTAGCCACACCACCTTACGCCGAACACGGTGGTGCTGCTGTCCGCCTTCATCACCCTCTGCGACGGCTTTCTCAGCGTCCTCCCCACCCTCGAGCTTTGGGGCGAGTTCTTTTACTCGAAGCTCGGCACCGTCGTCAAGAGGGTGGTGGCGAAGTGCGGCGCCTTCGTCGCAGTGCGGAGGTCGGCTGCCGACAACCCGTTCCCACCCATCACGCTGATTCAGTCGGTGAAGATGTGGCAGCAGTCGTACTTCTATGTGAAGAGCGTCCACCCGGAGGGTGAATGGGTCAACCTGCCGTCCTACGCAGCCGGCCCGCCGACTGGAACGCGGGCCAACTAGTCGTACCGACCCAGGACGCTGTCGGTTTCTAGCGTTGTCGCCGTTGCGCGGCTCAGGGTGATGGTGAAGTCGGAAGGCCTCACCAGGCCCGACTTGCTGACCACCTTCATGGCGTGCCAGGTGCTCCCCCTCCAAGGGCGGCCGCACATGATATGCCAAATGAGCGGGCACCGGGACCCCAGTCGGATGTGCATCAGGGAGATGCCGCACTCGGAGGTGGCTCACTTGGTGAACTATATTTCGAACTGCAAGCTCTCAGAGGCGGAGTGGCGGTTCAGCAAGGAGCCGTACTCGCGTTCTAATCCATCGCCGATGGTAAGTTTTTATTTCTTCTTTTCCTTTGGTCTCCGAGTTCTCTTGGGCCGTCTTGACCAGTCGGCTATGAAACAGAGTGCCCTTCTCCAGCCAGTAGCCGACGCCTCAGGGCCGAAGCGTGTGTTCCTCCCCGACCGGGAGGAGAGCGATGTGGATGACCCTGACTTGGGGGCGGCCGCCCTGGAGGACGACGCCGTGGGAGGAGGCGGTGAGGCGGGTGGCTCGGGAGCCGGAGGCGACCTCGAGGACTGGCCTGATGATGATGACGAAGAGGTCATCCCGCGCCGCCAGCCAGCGTCCAACCAAGTGGGCGCGAGCTCATCTGCCGTGCCGGTTGCCCGAGGCAGCGAGCAGAAGCGCCGGTCCGGGCCGTTGATGTACGGCAGCCGGACGAAGAAGCCCAAGAGCTCGGCCGCGGCAACCAAGTGAGAGGAGGCGGCCGCAAAGGCAACCCGCTTCCGCAAGGTCGTGAAGGAACCCCAAATGGTTTCTGTGTAAGTGCCGGCTTCTGACCGCATTTTTTTCTCATTTGTATTTCAATCATTCTTCTGAATTTTCTTCCTCTTGCTTAAACAGGGCCCCGCTCTCTCTTTAGCGGTCGGTCGCCGGCTCCGTCGTGGGGGCGGCAGGAGGCTCCGCCAGCACCCACCGCGTGGACCAGCGCGACAAGCTTCAGGCGGCAATGGAGAGGAACACACAAGAGGCGCATGAGGAGCAGGAGGCGGAGCGGCAGAAGCCGACTGCCGCCAAGGCGGCGCAGGAGGAGGCGGATGAGGCCGCGAGGGTGCAGGTCGATGCCGCAGCCGCAACACAGGCAGGGGAGGCCTCACGCGGCCAACCTCCACAGCTCTTCATCCCCCTCCGCGCCATGGCGCCTGTGCCCCAAGCCTCGGTGGTGCTGCCTGAAGGAGCAGGCGGCGACCAGCTGGTCATGGAGAGGGAGGGGGCAATGGCATCGCCCCAGAGACGGAGGTGACTCCGCCAGCACCGACTGCGGCGGACCAAGGTGGCCTGCCCAACGCGCCACCAATGCCGTCGGCTGGAGGCGGATCGGCGGCGGGAGCGGACCTTGTGGTCCGGTCTCCCGCACGCCAGCGCGCAGGGAAGGAGGACTCGGCTTCGCATCCGCAGAAGGCCAAGGGCGCCAGCTCGTCGACCCAGGAGTTGGAGGCGGCGAGCGTCAGCTCGCCGGACTGGACGCCGAGGGCAGGATGGCCATGCTGAACGAGGCGGCACAGGACGTCCGGACCCGGCTTCAGTCTCAAGCCAACGCCCTGAAGAACTACAACCAGGAGTTCCTCGCGATGCGGACGGCCATTCGGGTGAGCCTCTTGCTCTTTTGCTTTTTATTCTTGTATCCTTCCATGGGGGCGCGTCAGCGCACCCACTGGGTGTAGTCCCCGAGTTCCGGGCCGACTGCTGAGCATGCGGCCTGGAACTCCTAAGTAGGCTTGGGTATTGACTTGTCTTCCCTTGTTCGTTTGTCCTCTTTTGCAGGACTATCATAATCTCCGCGCGACCGCCTTCAACTCCCACGTTCGGGAGCTGACTCAATAGACCGCCGACCTATCTGAAAGCCGGAGTAAGTATTCCGCCTTCTTTCTTCATGAGTTGATACAGGGCAAGAGCCTTCTCCCCCGGCCGACTGATGAAGCGGTTAAGGGAAGCCAAGCACCCGGTGAACTTCTGGATGTCTTGCAGCTGGGTGGGAATCTCCATCCTCTCTATAGCCTTGATCTTCACCAGGTTGCACTCAATGTCGCGTTCAGTGACCAGGAAGCCAAGGAGCTGGCCGGTTGGTACCCCGAACACGCACTTTTCAGGGTTGAGCTTGATCTGAAAGGGGCGCAAGTTGTCAAATGTTTCCTTAAGATCTTCCAGCAGGGTGCCGCGCTTCTCCGTCTTCACCACAATATCGTCTACATAGACGTGGGCATTTCTGCCGAGTTGCTTGAGGAGGCACTTCTGCATGCAACGCTAAAAAGTGGCACCGACATTTCTCAGGCCGAATGTCATAGTCAGGTAGCAGAAGGCTCCGAATGGTGTGATGAAGGCGGTCTTCAAGCGGTCGGCTGGATCCAACTTGATCCGATGGTATCCTGAGTAGGCATCCAAGAAACTCAGTAGCTTGCATCTGGCTGTGGAGTCTATCACTTGATCAATCCGGGGCAAAGCAAATGGATCTTTGGGGCAAGCTTTGTTGAGGCTAATATAATCTATACACATGCGCCACTTCTTGTTCTTCTTCAGTACAAGGACCGGGTTGGCAAGCCACTCTGGAAAGAACACTTCCATAATGAAGCCAGCTGCTAGAAGTCGGGCTATCTCTTCACCAACAATTCTTCTCTTCTCCTCTGACAGTCGGCGGAGGGGTTGTTTGACTGGCTTTGCATCTTCTCGGACATGTAGCTTGTGCTCGGCAAAATCCATCAGAACACCCGACATGTGCTTGGAGGACCATGCGAAGATATCCCGATTCTCACAGAGGAAATCGACAAGCTCGCTTTCCTATTTGCTGTCCAGGTTTGTTCCTACAAGGGCGAATCTCTCTGGGTGCTCCGGGTCCAAAGGTATCTTCTTTGTTTCCTTGGCCAGCTGGAAGGAGCCCTGAGCTTCCGACACCTTGGGATCAGGCGACAGGTCCGGCTGCTTGCCGGCCATTGCGACAACCCAGTCAAGGATCTTTTTCTTAGCAGCAATCACGAGGGACTCTGCCAGCCGACTGCTAGCTGCAGCGCAGGCGGAGGATTTCTTGTAGTCTCCGACTATGGTGATGATGCCCTTGGTGCTTGGCATCTTCATCTTGAGGTAGGCATAATGGGGCACAACCATGAACTTGGCCAAGGCAGGTCGGCCAAGTAAAGCGTGGTAGGGGCTCTCTAGATCCACCACCTCAAACCAGACTGCTTCATGACGGAAGTGATCTTTGTCTTCGAAGAGAACATCTATCTTGATCTTGCCGATTGGTGAGCATGAAAGGCTGGGTACAATGCCATGGAAGACAGTCCGACTGGGCAAGAACTGCTTCATCTTGATGTTCAGCTTCTCCATGGTGTCACGGTACAGGATGTTGATGTTGCTTCCGCCATCAATCAGGACTCGGGTGAAATGAGCAGCTTGCCACTCTGTTGCGAAGGTGGCATCCAACACCAAGGCATAAGAACCCGGAGAAGGCATCACCTCTGGGTGATCGGCTCGGCTCCAGCTGATGGGCTTCTCGGACCAGTGCATGAATTTCGGGACTTTGGAGGCGACTGCGTTGACCTCTTGGTGCTGCAGGCGCCAACTGCGCCTGTCGTCGGCTTGGCTGGTAAAGACGACATAGGCTGCGTGCTCTTCAGGGAAGTCATCTTGGATGGGTCCGACTGTTGGGCAGGCGGCCGACTGCTGAGGAGCCGGAGGCGGCTGGCCAGTAGGCGGGGGAGGCAGTAGTCCTTCGCCCTTGAAGATCCGAGTGAGCCAATGACACTTCCGAGTTATATGGTTGGACGGCTTCGCGCCGCTGTGGAACTTGCACGGGGCATCGAGGGTTTTCTCATAGGAGAAAGCAGGCTGCCAAGCCGGCTTACCGCCTTTCTAACGCTTGGGTATGGGCTGCCCTTCTGGCTGCTGGTCTTCGACTATTGCCACCTGCCGGCTGGTAGAAGTCAGCATCGGGGCCTTGTGTTTGTTGTCGTTCTGATGCGGGTCCCGTTGGTGTTGCTAGCCGGCGTTCTCGGAGCCGGAGGGAGCACCTTTCCAGAGGCGTCCACCCAGAGCTCCGACTTCATTGAGGAGTCTGCAGTGGCGTACTTGTCTGCTATGATCAGCAGCTCGTCGAGTGTAGCCGGCTCGTCGCAGAGAAGTCGGTGCTTGAGGAGGATGCCTTCCCGGCACCCGGCGGTGAAGTACTCTATGGCTTGCACCTCGTGCACCCCTTCGCAGGAGTTACGGAGCTTGGCCCAGCGTGTCAGGTAGTCGCGGTTGGACTCGGTTGGGCCTTGGGCGCACAGAGAAAGTTGGAGGGGCTTGGCGCCCGCTTGTACGTGCTGGTGAAGTTGTGGATGAAGACTTCTGTGAAATCGAGCCAGCTGTTGGCGCTGTAGGGCTTGAGGCTGTTCAGCCAGGTATGTGTCATACGCTGAAGCATGAGGGGGACGTATTTCACGGCAACGCACCTGTTGCCGTTTGCTATGCTGGCTGCAGTGGAGTAGTCTATCAGCCAGCCTGCCGGCTTCACCGAGCCGTTGTACTTGGGCGTGTCTCTTGGGAGCGAGAATCCTTTGGGAAAGGGCTCATCGCGAATGCGGGGGCCGAAACAAGGTGGGTCGACATCATCCTCTCCTCTAGCACCAGGGATCGCTCCAGGCGGTCGATTCAGTGGCGGGCATCGTTCTCGCCGATTCCTTCGCGGCGGCCCAGCCGGCTGCTGAGCGTCGGGTGCTCAACAGGCAGCGGGGAGGGATATCTCTCCCTGCGGGGCGAAGGAGGAGGCGGGTTATCACCTCACCGCTCCACGGCTCGTGGGCGGCCTTCTTCGTCGCGCTCGATGGTGAAGCGCGTCCGACTGCGGCTAGCAGCCGGCTCCTTATCCTTTCGCTCGTGGGTGCCGCCTGTAGTCGGCGTCCGAGAGGTCGCGCCATGCTCTAGGCAAGGGGGAGGACTTTCGGCGCGGGCGCCGGCTTCTTGCTGTTCTGCGGCCGCGTCGATGAGCTGCTAGACGCGTCTCGTCATGCAGTGTAGCTCGTCACCGTCCAAGCCTTCCAACTCATCTGCTGCCGCCTAAGCGGCACGCAGGTTCTCGAGTGGTGTGGCGTAGACTGGAAGGTCGGCCCCCAGCATGCTGGCGATGGCCGCGCCGCGCTTCTTGATAACGCCAAGCCGGCTGGGCCCGCCAGCAGCCGGCGTGTCGAAGGCGGCATGCTCAACCTTGCGCTGATAAGCCTTGATGAGGCGTCTCATGGAGGCTATCTTCTTGCCGTTCTCGACGAGGGCAAGGCGGTGGGCCTCCCACGTCTCGGCATCGGTGTCAGCCGGAATGGGTGCGAACAGGTCGTGCAGCGCCGTCTGCAGATTGTCGTGGGCGTTCCCGCCAGATGTGGTGCCATGGCTGATGACCAGCACCTCGGTGACAGTGCTACCACTGCTATCGGCGCGTGGAAGAGGATCGTCGATGACCACCACATTGGTGGGTAAGGCGTCGAGGGATGCCGTGTCGGAGTCGACGAGCATCGGGTCGGTGGTGCCGATCGACTCTAGGTCGGAGGTGGGCTCGCTGGCGAGGTCGAGCTTGCCAAGGAGGTTGATGAGGTAGCTCTCGGAGCTAGTTGCACCCGCGTCTAGCGCAGGCTCATGGGAGAGGTGGACCTCATCAAGAAGATCGGCGAGGCAGCTCGCTGCACAGGCGGCATCGACGCCATGCAACACGTCGGGGCAAGCGCCATCAGGCATGCCGGGCTGTCTACACTCGCTGGGAAGGAACAATGTTCCCGTCTAGAGCAGGACTCTGGACGACGGTGCACCTGGCCCCATGGTGGGCACCAAATGTCGGGTGGTAGGTGCGACATATGCCAAAGGATGGCTAATCATTATGGGAGCTAGTAAGACATCGCTGGTGCCTGGAAACGGGATGAGGCAAAGACATGCATGCAGACGAATCTTACCCAGGTTCGGAGCTCTCCTAGGAGATAACACCCCTAGTCCTGCTTTGCGGGGTCTCCGCATGATCACTAAATCAGTAAGTAGCTACAAGTGGCTCCTTGAGCTGTTTGGCTAGAGGAAGAAGAAGGGCAAGGCTAGCTCTCCTCTTCTCTACGTGGCGTGTGTAGTTCTAATGGCTCCACCCTTTGCATGGGTGCCCTGGGGGTTTATGTAGGCCTACCCCCAGGGGTACAATAGTAATCCGCCTGGGTGTGGACCTAGGCCGTCAGTGTCTATGGGCGCCGGCTTCTCCGCCGGCTACTGGGGCCCACCCACTGGTGGGTCCCGCCGGCTGTCGGCCTCTTGGCCAACAAGCTGGGCCCACCGCCCGTGGGCTCTGTCGGATGCTCATCACTGTAGCCTCGCCCTTGATGACGATGGCTTTGTCGGGGCAAGCATGCTACAGTGTCGCTGCCTAGCGGGCATTTATTGTAGCCTCACCCCATCTTATCTGGTTAATGGTGCACAAACTTCCAGGGTCAAGGTAGGCCGGTTGTTGGGAGCCGGCCTTCCTTCATGCTGACTGGTCTTGCCAAGCCGCCTTCTAGTGGCTCTTTGGCAGGAGGGGCCCGCCGCCTACGGGCCGTACTGACAGCTTTTGGTGGGTGACGTCGTGGTCAACATGGCAACAGTGCCGCGCCGGGCGAGGGATGGCCGCCCGGTACAGTGCACTGTGGCCACGCTCGCTCCGAGATTCGGGGGTGGCAGGCTTCACTGTAGCCACGCCCCGTCTTGTCGCTGTTATGTGGTTGCAAACTTTGAGGGTGTATGCCAGGCCGCCTGCTAGGAGTCGGCCACTCTGGTGGCCACCTGCTAGGAGTCGGCCCACTTCGGGACGGCTTGCTGAACCTTGCCGCCTTCCAGCAGCCGGCCGCTAGTCCAGCTGGCCACGAGAAGGCGGCTCTCCATCTTGGATGCTTGAGGGACGAAGTCGGCCCGATGTTATTGAAGAGCCACGGGGAGCCGATAAAGCTACCCGTGGTCATTTACTCCGACAATATACAAGTCTCCTCTCCTAAAGCCTTTGAATACTTTGGAATTGTCAGATTCCGTTAGCACAATGCAACGATATTTGCCAAAGACGACAACCATATCGAGATCACAAAGCATCGAGACAGACATGAGGTTGAATCCTAAGGACTTGACAAGCATGACTTTGTCCATATGTCTATCCTTTGAGATCGCAACCCTGCCTAGGCCCAATACCTTGCTTTTGCCTTTGTCAGCGTAGGTGATATGCTTCAGATGAGATGGAGATAAGGCAGTGTCCATCAACAAGTTCCTGTGACTGGTCATGTGATTTGTACATCCACTGTCGAGGACCCACTCAGTAGCTTTGGGTTGTTCATCCTGCAGATGAATTAGTGCAACTTACGAACTCATATACTTCATCAGTGAAGAATATGATATCATTTTCATCAATAGTAACAGATATAGCAACATGAGGACGTGAGAAATGACTAATTCATTTCTTCATGATTAGCTTGCGGCCATTCAAGCACATTCAGGTCTCCAGCAAATTCTTCAGATGATTAAGTTCGTCTAGAGACCCGACCCTGCATAAGAGATTAGTTATTTTTCTTTAACACCCACATCTGGAGGGGTGGCAAAGAGTTCATCATTCTACGAGCTCCATAAGAAAAAGATGGCATTGAAGCAAGTGCACTTCGTTTCACAGAAGAGGGGTTTGGATAAGCATATGAATAAGCAGAGAAATTCTTCGAGGACTTATGAACATAATGGTTTGAAGAATAATGCACATATTCATAGCCTTTAGACTTTCCCTGCGAAACAGAAGTGTTAGCACAATGATGTTCATATGAGGATTTGGATCCACGCGAGGAATTTGATCCAGATGAAGAATTCAGTCTGTAAGAGGACTTGGGTCCATATGAAGAGTTTGATATGGGGTTCCTATTCTTCATTGGTGGTGTCATGATGACATTAACCTTAAGATTTTCAAGGTAACTTTTGGGAACCCAAATTTTCTTCGTAGGGGGACCGTTCCTGCAGTTAGTACCAACATATCGAGAAAATACTTCACCATTCTGATTCTTGAACAATTTATAGTTGGAGTCAAATGACTCATCAGAGGAATATGAAGATTCATAGGTAAAGCCTGATAATGTGCATGGATCTATGGAACGTCCTTTCGCAGCAACCCATGAGGTTTTGGGGTACAGCTCAGGTTTCAAGTAGGTCCCATCAACATTGAGTTTCCTCTCAAAGGCAATACCCTCTTTACTAGGGTTCCTGTTCAAGATCTTCTTTTTGAGCACATCACAATGAGTCTGATGCCCTTTGAGGGTTTTGTATATGCCTGTCACATACAATTCCTTCAACCTTGCATTATTGTCATTGATACTTGTTGTATCCTTACATGAGGAATTTGTGACCACAGAGACAGTTGAAGAATTTGAAACAATAGTAGCATTTGAACATTCATGTGACGAATTAGCAGATACACGCTCAATGCATTTCAGACATGGTGGAATAAATTCTTCCTGAGCGGAACTGATCTATTGAGCAAGCAATGAATCATTTTCCTTTTGAAGATCTTCATAACTCACTTTTAACTTCTCAAGATCTTGCTTTCTCTGAAGAAATTCATAAGAAAGCTTCTCATGATCAGATAAGAGAGTGTTATGATGATTTTGAAGGATGTCAAACCTAGACTAATATCTGAAGATTATCAGTCAAAGTCTTAGTTCGATTCAATTCCTCACCCAACATATCATCGCTTTCATCAAGCATGTTTTGAACTTTTTCAAGAGCTCTTTGTTGTTTAGTGGCAAGGGAAGCAAGTTTAGTGTAGCTGGGTCCAAATTCATCGCCAGATTCATCATCACTAGATTCAGAAAGGTAGCATTCAGTTACCTTGGCACCTTTTGCCATAAGGCATGGTGTAGTGGATGATGATTCTGGAGAGAAAGTCATCTCCTTGAGTGATTCCTTGAAATCCTCAAACCAAGGATCATGACGAGTTCGATGACCTTCATAGACCTCAGAGAGTCGGTCCCAGATAATCTTCGCATGGTTGAGATGCATGATGTTCCTGAACTGATTTTGGGACAAATAGGAGCAGATGATATCCTTTGCCGTGAGGTTAAGTAGAGTGTACTTGTGAATATCATCAGCCTCCGCCATCTTGCATAGATCGGTAAGACCAATCTCAGTGACGGTCCACAGTTTGCTGTTCATCACCATGAGTCGCTTTTTCATCATGGCCTTCCACTTGGGATACTCATGACCGTCAAAGATGGGGCATGTCACTTTGTTCATTCCTAAAGTCGACATAACTAGAACTCCAGGTGATTAAACCAAAATCACACAGAACAAGGGAGTACCTTGCTCTGATACCAATTGAAAGTGCATTATATCGACTAGAGGGGGGGTGAATAGGCGATATTTACAAATTCGTCATTGAGGAATTTCTAGGTGAAGAAATTCCTAAGCAACAACACACTAGCAGCGGAATAAGTACTCATGTATAAGTATAACAGAGCAACATCACAGTTATCATGATGAAATGAAAACAAGCACAGAGTACAGATAGCATGAAGAACAGGATAAGCAGGCTGAAGACAGTGTGACTGAAGAAATTGGATTGAGGAAATAGAGAAAGTCTTCAGTCAAAGTCTTCAAACAGTAAGGATCAGGTTCATCAACACATGAATGAGGAAATGAAAGGGTTGAGGAAATAGAACCAGTTGGCTTGGTGAAGATAATGATTTGGTAGACCAGTTCCAACTGCTGTGACAGTTGTACGACTGGTTGGAGCGGCTGAGTATTTAAACTCGAGGACACACATTCCTCACTGTATTCTCCTTGAGCTAAAGTCATACAGACCTCGCTCAACACTCGTGGTAAGTCTTCACAGGTGACTTCCAAACCTTCACAGACTTGGTCACTCGGCGATCCAGAATTCCTCTTGGATGCTCAGACCATGACGCCTAACCGTCTGGAGGATACACAATCCTCAAAGGTAACAAGCGTCAATTCCACACAGGGACAATCTCTTTAGTGATGTTCAATCACTTTGGGTTTGTAGGTGTTTGGGTTTTCCCCACTTGATGATTTTCGCTCAAAGTCCTCGGAGGATGGGATGCTCCCAATGACAAGTGTCAGTTTCTCGCAGAGCAGCCAACCAACTAGTGATTGTAGGGGGCTGCTATTTATAGCCTAGGGAGCAGCCCAACATGATAAGACATAAATGCTCTTCAATAATATGACTGTCAAGTGGATAGATATTTTGGGACAGCTGGCGCATAGCACAACAACGGTCAGATATTTGAGGTTCGAATTCCTCAGGGCTATCATGTCCTGCACTGTGTAGGCAATCCGCACTTGCGAATTCCTAACTCCTTAGTCAGAACAAATTCCGGAGAGACCAGAAGATCTTCGTCTCTGTCACTAAAGAAATTGACTTAATTGATATGAGATTTCCAATGGCTTCACTCAAAAGGATTGGGTAGGTATAGGATTTTGAGATGAGCATCACATGGAAATCAGTTTCCTTAGTATCACCTCGATCCCCTTTAACAATACGGTGTTTCCTATGACTCAAGAAAGAGAAAAAGAAACTATGAAAACAAAAGTCTTCACACTTTATAATCCTCACATGAATATCCAAGTCTTCAAGGTCACACCAATTTCTTCACTTTCAAAATCTTCAAGAGAACCAAAGTCTTCAGCTGAAGACATACATTTTTAGGGGTCGACTTTCATCATAAATATCAAAATCTCCATCGACTTATAGAGCTTGTGTAGACTCACAAACATATTAGTCCCTTAACCTATAAGTCTTCAATACACCAAAATCACTAAGGGGCACTAGATGCACTTACAATATAGTATAGAATCTTCCATGCATGATCTTGCTCTATTAGAGTATTGCGCTTGAATAAAAGTGTATCCATTTATGGTTTAGTCTAGAATCTTCCATCTATGCTTTTGCTCCATTAGAGTTCTCGCTTGCCATTTATGAGATTAATGGAGAATTTTTACTAAAGTAATGGTGAAAGACTTATGATGAACCATTTCTTACATCTGCCTTGCCCCCTTCCAAGTCATCCTGATTTACATTCATGGTGGTCTAGAAAAAATAAACAAAATGGATACTCAAAAAATTATTCTTAAAGATCATTTCTTGTGAAGCGCAATAAGTGTTATTCTTCAAAAGTTTTGCATGTTGAACAATTGAAAGCTTTTGTTTGCAAAAGATACTTTTTGTCCATTTAGCCTACATTTACTATTCACCCGGATGCCTGTAAGATATAGAGAAGAAATAATATCCAAAGAAACCTATCGATACTCGTTAGACATGAGATGACCCCCACATACTTTGTCAAAATAAAAACTCCTCGATCAATGCATTTCACTGTTTCGTGCAACGCACGAGCACGTTACTGTATATAGTATGACAATAAATTTAACTAACATCATATATAGTACGATAAATGCTCATGCATGTCACCAAAAATTATATCATTGAAAACTATGTTCCAATACGAATCCAACGATATAGTTTTTGATGACATGCACTAAATTTTGTTAGTTAAATCTTCAGTCAAATTACATGGGGGCCTAATAAACCACGACGGAGGTAGTACTAGTGTAGAGGGCGGCGCTGCACGGGAGTCTCACCCTGCTCGTGGCGCGGCAGTAAAGCCATCATATCACAAAACCCCACCACTCCAAGTAATAAATGGCCTGGTAAAATAAACGGACAAGCAACCATCACATCCCTCTGTCTTTTTTACATATCATCTCTCTGCATTTACTTTGTTAGGTTCATCTTGCACACTTGATCCCTAGCTACTACTCCTAGTATCCCTAATAACTTCTACTCCTAGGGCCAGTTCTTTTGGTGGCTTAAAAAATAAGCCGTCTCTTCCCCAGCTTTTCCCATAAGCTGCCTCACTCATTCGTTTGGGCTTCTAAACTAGTTATGGGATTACTAATCTAGAAGCCTAAAAGTACTGGCCCCTAGTACTCCTAGTGGTAGTACTCAAGTTGGAATTCCAATTGCACGACACAACTTGTTAGGCAAAAAAATTGATAAAGGGTGTACGAAGCGGTTTGGGAATTTGCATGCCTTCCCGACTAGTGAGATACTCTGTACGAAGTATGATAGAGAAATAAACACAGAGATAAGGAAGCTAAAGTAAACAATCAAACAAGCATTTTTGCATTTCTTTTGCATTGAATCGTTTCACAAGCTTGACTAGTGTTGTTTTTCTACTTTTGCAAAAACCGCGTCGTAATGTTAAAACATGCATTTGCACGTGTGTGTATACATAAGTAATAGTAGTAGCACAGTCTACAAGCATATACCCCCTCCATCTAGGTGAATAAGTCATCTTAGGTTCTGCACTGTGACCAAGAAGGAGGGGAAAACGAGAGAACTTAATGTTTATTTGCTAATTAATAGCATTGCATGCAATGAACTAACCACTGCATGTTGTGCTTGGTACTCTCGAGTAACTAAAAACATGCACGCCCCACATCTCTTATTGGTTGATAGGTCAAGAATCAAGAAACGAGGTGGGAGTTAATGCACCATGCCTAAGCGTTTTGGGATTATTTGGTTTTCATAAGGTGACTTATACACCTAGACGGAGGGAGTATAGAGAGAGAGACATGTATTGCGATATATAGTTAAGTTTGTGCCATATGCACATACTTAGAAAATGTGTACGGATACACAAGGTTTCCAACTTTTCCTTTTACATACTTAATTAAGGACGCTAACAATTTCCGATTGTTCGGGATTTATCATTTCCATCCCAAAACTAATGAGATAGCCTTATGAAACTAAATTATTCCTAATAAAAGCAACGATGCTCGCAGGAGCGCTTGCGGTGCACCACGAGTGCCTTGGTGCACGGCCGTTTCCCAGCGTGGCGACATAACGCCTCTTCCTCGGCCTCGCAACTCGCGAGGTGCTGATTGGCGGCTTACCGTCGGGCGAGCGTGATCTCACCGGTTTGGTGATCCGGCACCAACAGGTACTCCTCCTCGTCGGAAGCATGCACCCGGTCCATGTACCGCCGAGCGTAGATGAGGCGCTTGGGAACAACTACACTCAGGGCTTTGGCACGGGTGTCCTCAGCCACTCTCACGACCCTCGCAAGAGCATTCTGCCAAAGAGCCAATAGCCTGACTCTCCAGGATGGGACATAGGCCTGCCAGTGTTAGGACCCCAATCCTAAGTCACACCGATCTAGCATGTAACACATCATATCACTTTGCGGCCTTATGCACGGTATTCCCATGGGTGCCACCTTACCTGGCCCGCGACCATTTGCGCCTTTTGGCTCACGTATATGATAGTGTCGCTAGCATCCATATGACAGAGAACCCGGGCCGACACGACTAGTCGTAAACCCAAGGTGGCACTAACTTACAGGTACATGCATACATGACCCAGCAACGAACGTGTCGATCATCAACATATGAACCCAAGTCGTAGCAAGCTTCAAGGACTTAAAGGAACAACGTGTGACATTTCCCCCAAAGGGACAGACAGAGGAACAAAGAAGGGCACATGCCGACTAGCCTAAGTGTTCCGGAGCAGTAGCAAGCTAACATGGCTCACTGGAATCACTAGGAGACATTTCCCCATAAGAGAGGCAACCAAGAATAAAGAACTAGATTGTCGGATCCCACACATACCAAGCACTTCAATAACATACACACAGTATGCTCGATATGTGCAAATACAACATGGCATCACAACAAAACTCTACGACTCAAAGTATTTATTCAATAGGCTCCGAGGAGCCAGATATTACAAACCTCGGTCACATGACCCAACATTCAAAGCACACAAGCAACGGAAGCAATAACATGTCTGAGTACAGACAACTACAAATGAAAAAGGCTGTGAAGCCTGACTATCTACAAGACCCTCCCAAGGGTACAAGATCGTAGCTGAGGTAAGAAGCTAAATGTCAAAGTCAACACAGAACTGCTAGTGAGACTGAAGTCTCTCTGCAACAATATAAATTAAGCAAACGTGAGTACACATGTACCCAGCAAGACTTACATCAGAACTAGCTACATATGCATCAGTATCAACAAAGGGGTGGTGGAGTTTAACTGCAGCAAGCCAGCTTTGAGTCAGTGGCTATCTGCACTACGACTGCTGGTAACTCTTTTGAGGTGGCGCACACGAGTCCACATGTTCACCATATCAATACACCACTATGGATCCGCTCTCATCTCCCTATGAGAAGGCCTTCCATATCACTCACGCTTATCTTCCGCATTTTAGAGTATCCACTTTCACTTGTCTATGAACTGCATAAGCAACCCATTACTCCTTTACCGCGGACGCAGCTATTCAAATAGATCATGTTAACCCTGCAGGGGTGTACTTCTTCACACATGCTCTCGCCACTTATCTCCATGTACATGTCATGTATCTCAGCAACCTTCAAGCGGAAGCCTGGCAAGGGTGTCGGCCGCGACCTGACTAACTACGCAAGTCGCTAGTCTAGGTTTATGTCCTATTTGGGTTCCATCCGCAAGGAGTTCCGGCTAGGGTGTCACTCACGGCCCCAAACAATGTGAGCAGGGTTCCCAAGCCCACCAAACGGGCGATGCTTGGTACACCGTGCCACTGCACCTAGTCTGTCCCAAGCCCACCTGTACCGGCTGCTTCTTGGTAGACTACTAACACTACCTACAAACACCAGAAACTAGTTGCAACTCCAGGACAAAGATCAAGTTGATTAATAAGCCGAGAGGGGTCGAGTTACCGGAACCCAATGTGTGGTAGCAATTGTCTTGGATCACAGACACATAACTCAGTTCCTGAGGACAGTTTCAATGAGACAACCCAACATGTACTCCTACATAGCCTCTCGCCATTATCTTTACCAAATCGTGTTCACACACAGTTAGCTCTCAACAGTAGGATATGTTCACAACACTCCAATTCATCCCCGATGAATCAGACCTAACACAACTCTAAGCAATAGCAGGCATGACAACAAGCATGAATGAGTAGGCACATCATGGCTCAAGCAACTCCTACACATGCTAGTGGGTTTCAACTATTTACTATGGCAAAGAGAGGTCATGCAGAGGAAAGGGGTTCAACTACCGCAACATGAAACAGTTGAATCGTTATTGTCCTAATGAAGTAAAAGAGAGCGAGAGCGAGAGGGGGGGATTGTATCGGAATGAACAAGGGGGTTTTGCTTGCCTGGCACTTCTAAAGGTAGTATAACTCTTCATCGGTGTCATCGATCACATCGTCGAAACAACGTCTACTGAGAGGGGACAAACACCGGCAAACAAGAGGAACCACAATCAATGCAATGCAACAATATGATGCATGAATGTGACATGGGAAGATGTTGTTGGTTCAGCTAATGCAACTAGAAACAAAGTTAAATGAAGTTGGTTTGAACCCAAGGTTCAAATATAAACTCCATATGTGGTTATTTAAATGTCATTCATTTGATTTGTCCTAAACAGTAGCCAAAAGTTGTTCTAACATGCATGAAAATGGTACAGATGGATGGATCAAATTTTCTAATAATTTTTCATATATAAATTATTTCATTTGGAGTTACGGCTGATTTTCTATGATTTTTAGAAGTTTTAAGAATTTTATGGATTTTCCTGGATTATTTAGAATTAAGCCAATTCCAGAAAAGAATTTACTGCATCAGCATGACATCATGCTGACGTCAGTAGGTCAACAGGTGGCCCAGGTCAAACTGACTTGTGGGTTCCGCATGTCAGTGACTATCCTAATTACCTGGGTTAAATAGAGTTTTAACTTAAGCTAACCTTGGTTAATTAGGCGGGTTGGGCCCGCATGTCAGAGAATAGGGGAAGGTCAAACCCCTAGTCAGCGAGGTCAAACTTGCCGGCGGCTAACTGCCGGCGACGGCAGAGGCGATCGAGGGCTCAGAAATCCTCTTCCGGCGACCATTGGAGCGGCGGAGCAGCGCTACGTGACCAGCACACTACGGCGCATCGAAAGGAGGCAGCGGCAGGTGGTGGAGTGCAGCGTAGCAACGGCGGTGACAAGGCCAGCGGCGGCCGGAGTTTGTGCACCGACGCCTACGGCGCTACCGTGCACAAGGGGAGGAGTTGGTGGGTGTTCTGGGCTCCTAGAGTCTCGGTGAGCGCTTTCTTGTGCTCAGCTTCGAGCTATAGTGGCTCTAGCCACGACAGCGACGAGGCATGCCGGCGGTGAGCTTCGGCCACGGTGGTCAGTGGGGCTAGATGATAGAGGCAAAGGTGTCCCGATGTTTCGATGAGATGGTGGATGTCATTTTATGTGGGAGTCGACCTTGACGATCCGACTACGAATGTGCGAGATGTCGCGCCTTAGCAATTGCTAAACCAACTTCTGAGGGGTTATTGACAACGCCGGAGCACGATCAACCTGACCACAAGGGTCTGTTTCCTGCGAGCAAACAAAGAACAAGCAAGAAACTGGGATTGTAATCTGGATATTGCGAATATAAGAGGAAAGGTTTATTAATGAAGGTGGGGTTCTGTAACCTCTTGGTCTAGTCATTGAACAGAAACAAAGAACGCGAAGTTGCAGCTATGGCAAAATTTTAATCTAAACAAAACCCAAAGTCAAAATGACGCCCTATGGGCTGTATATATGGAGGAAGAGGGGGGAATTTTGTGGCCCTTGGAGGAGGGGTCCGAAACCAACCTTAACTCTTGTTTCCCCACACATACGACTCTTAAAACAGCCTATACTTAAGTATTTCAAAATTACATGGGCCAGGCCCAATAATAAGGTGACGCAGCACTTAGAATAGCCTTTGGACGAAATTTATGAAGTGGCATCTTTTATATTTCGTCCAAGGCTTCATGCACTCATTAGGGTGGCTTCAAAGTCCTGGAATCATCACTTGTAACTCCGTTCTTGTTCCCCTTGCGCATGCCATCATCTCCATGCTTGAATTTGGTCCAAGGTTCATCTTTCTTGTACAAGCTAGGTCCTTCATTTGTAAGCAAAACAAATGTATCCACTTTAGGCAGCATCATATTCTCATGAACATTAGAATTGTTACCAAGAAACGAAAGTACCTGGTAATTCAATTGGCGTGCGCGAGCTCTAGTAATTGGTCCTTCTGTATAGTAGCAGGGGTTGTGGGTGTAACAATGGTATTGATGTCCTCATCTCTAGAGGAGGTAATCTATAGCGGAGAGAGAGGGGTTTGGAGCAGGAGCTCATAGCGGTGTCAAAGAGGAGGTCAGCGAGCTCGGGGAGGTCCTGGAGCAGTCGACACAGTGATGGCAATCTCCATAGAGGAAGGTTGAAGACGGGGTCGGTGAGGTCGTTTGGGGGCTTCCGGCAGGGCGTGGCTCGGTGAGGGCGTCTAGGACGAAGTGGCCGAACTTCTTGGCACGTCGGCGAGGCGTGGAGAGTTTGGTGGCCGCGGTGATGCTCATCAGCGTTCTCGGGCGCTCACGGACGGTCGCGGGAGAGAGAACTAGGGGGAATGAGGACGAGGAAGCGGTCGAGGGGTCAAGGGGGGTGCGTGGCGACGTTGGAGGCGTCCAGGGCATCGGGAACGCAGGCAGCTAGGCAAGAGGTGGCAGTGGCGCATGTGCGTGCGCGGCGAGCACGTGCTCTGCCTACTGGCCTAGGGAGGAAGACGACAGGGGATGCATTAGGCTGGGCCTGTTGCTACAGTGATGGGCCACTCAGGTAAGTTCTCTACCTCTTTCTGTTTTCCTAATTATCTTCTATTTTCTATTTTGCAGGTTTGTTTTGACTTAGTAAAAATACTAAATCATTTCATAAATTCCTAGAAATAATTTTGGGTGCTTCCGGGATTATTCCATTAACCCTTAACAATTCCCAGCATTTTTGGAGCATTTAAAATATATATATCTTTTAATTTGCTCCAACTCAAATATGTTTGAATTAATTCAATGTCCATTTCTGTCCTAGAAAAATGACCACCATTTATGGTTAGGGTTTTCACCCTTTTGCTCAAATCAAGAACATTTGTGAAGGACATTTTGGAATCATTGAACAATATTTTATCTGAAGCTAGTTTATTAAAAGGTGCTAGGGTTTGATCAAATCCCTATTTCAAGTTTAAATAAATTTAAACATGATGCACACAAGTACCTAGCTAGCCTAGGTCATACCAGAAGCTAGGGATGTGACAGCCATGCAGCATGCCTCGCAGCGTGCTTATCTTCCTCAACCTTCCTCTCTGCCTCTATTTTGGCGCGCTCTTATGGAGGCAAAGCCTCCCACAAGGTGACCTCCGTTTCTTTCCAAAGCTCCTCAAGGTTGGGGGGCTTGACGGGCTGCATGACGTTCTCCTCGTAGCGGGGAGCCGACGCATCCTCCGATGCGCGTGTTGGAGTACCTCATATCATCGATTTAGTGTGGTTAACCTGGCCTAAAGGAACATCAAAATCAGAGGGAAAGGATTTTGCAAATGCATCAGATTGTTTAGAAACCCGGGATGACTCAGACAACATAATAGCTGTAATGCTCAAAAAGATTTGAGACATCCTGCGAAAATGGTGGCATAACCACTTAACATCACCATATCAAGGTTCCGACATCAAGGGTCAACATACGGGAGTAGTAGGAACTGAACCGAGACTTGAATCCATCAATCTTATAAGTCTATATATTATTAACACGTGATCCTGATAGAGAGAAGAGAAAGCCTAGTTCCTTAACCCCATAGGAAAGATAGTATGACTCGGATCAGAAGGGTATAAGGTATAAGAAGTAAAAAGATCCTTACGTTCCCTTCCACAATCAAGTCCCTTACTAAAGAATTTGTAGACTCAACTTCGACCAGTTTGGCTTGGTAATCCTACAAACATTCAGGCTCTAATACCAAAGCTGTCAGGACCCTGATCCCAAGTCACACCGAACGAGCATGTAACACATCATATTACTTTGCGGCCTCATGCATGGTATTCCCAGGGGTGCAACCTTACCTGGTCTGGGACCATTTGCGCCTTTTGGCTCATGCATATGATAGTGTCGCTAGCATCCATATGATAGAGAACTCGGGCCGACCTGACTAGTCATAAACCCAAGGTGGCGCTAACTTACAGGGACAGGCATACATGACCCAACAACGAACGTGTCGATCATCGATGTATGAACCCAAGTCGTAGCAAGCTACAAGGACTTAAAGGAACAACGCATAACATTTCCCCGAAGGGATAGACACAGGAACGAAGAAAGACACATGCCGGCCAGCCTAAGTGTTCCGGAGCAGTAGCAAGCTACCATGGCTCAGTGGAATCAATAGGAGACATTTCCCCATAAGAGAGGCTACCAAGAATAAAGAACTAGATTGTCGGATCCCACACATACCAAGCATTTAAATAACATACACACAATATGCTCAATATGTGCAAATACAACATGGCATCACAACAAAACTCTATGACTCAAAGTATTTATTCAATACGATCCGAGGAGCTAGATATTTCAAACATGGGTCACATGACCCAACATTCAAAGCACACAAGCTACGGAAGCATAACATGTCTGAGTATAGACAACTACAAATGGAAAAGGCTATGAAGCCTGATTATCTACAAGACCTTCCTAGGGTCGAAGTCCACGTGGAACTACTAGTGAGACTTAAGTATCTCTGCAAAAACATAAATTAAGCAAACGTGAGTACAAATGTACCCAACACGACTTACATCAGAACTAGCTACATATGCATCAATATCAACAAAGGGGTGGTGGAGTTTAACTGCAGCAAGCCAGCTTTGAGTCAGTGGCTATCTTGTACTACGACTGCTGGTAACTCTTTTGAGGTGGCGCACACGAGTCCACATATTCACCATATCAATACACCACTATGGATCCGCTCCCGTCTCCGTACGAGAAGGCCATCCATAGCACTCACGCTTATCTTTCACATTTTAGAGTATCCAGTTTCACTTGTCTATGAACTGCATAAGCAACCCAGTAGTCCTTTACCGTGGACGCGACTATTCGAATAGATCATGTTAACCCTGGAGGGGTGTACTTCTTCACACACGCTCTCACCACTTACCGCCATGTACACGTCATGTATCTCGGCAACCTTCAAGCGGAAGCCTGGCGAGGGTGTCGGCCATGACCTGACTAACCACGCAAGTTTCTAGTCCAGGTTTATCGCCTATTCGGGTTCCATCCGCAAGGAGATCCAGTCGGGGTGTCCCTCACGGCACCAAATGATGTGAGCAGGGTTCCCAAGCCCACCAAACAAGCGATGCTTGGTACACCATGCCACTGCACCTAGTCTGTCCCAAGCCCACCTATACCGGGTGCCACTTGGTAGACTACTAGCACTATCTACAAGCACCAGAAACTAGTGGCAACTCCTGGACAGAGATCGAGTTGATTAATAGGCTGAGAGGGGTCGAGTTACCAGAAACCAATGTGTCATAGAAACTGTCTTGGATCACAGACACTCTTAGTTCCTGAGGACGGTTTCAATGAGACAACCCACCATGTACTCCTACGTGGCCTCTCACCGCTACGTTTACCAAATCATGTTCACACACACTTAGCTCTCAACAATAGGATATGTTCACAACATTCCAATTCATCCCCGATGAATCAGACCTGGCACAATAAGCAATAGCAGGCATGACAACAAGCATGAATGAGTAGGCACACCATGGCTCAAGCAACTCCTACTCATGCTAATGGGTTTCAACTATTTACTGTGGCAAAGAGAGGTCATGCAGAGGAAAGGGGTTCAACTACCGCACCATGAAACAGTTGAATCATTATTGTCCTAATGCAGTAAAAGAGAGCAGAAGCGAGAGAGTGGGATTGTATCGGAATGAACAAGGGGGTTTTGCTTGCCTGTCACTTCTGAAGATAGTATAACTCTTCATCGGTGTCATCGATCACATCATCGAAACAACATCTACTGAGAGGGGACAAATACCGACAAACAAGAGTGAACACAATCAATGCAATGCAACAACATGATGCATGAACGTGACATGGAAAGATGTGGTTGGTTGAGCTAATGCAACTAGCAACAAAGTTAAATGAAGTTGGTTTGAACCCAAGGTTCAAATTCAAACTCCATATGTGGTTATTTAAATGTCATTCATTTTATTTGTCCTAAACAGTAGCCAAAAGTTGTTCTAACATGCATGAAAATTTTATAGATGGATAGATATAATTTTTCTGATCATTTTTCACATATAAATTATTTCATTTGGAGTTACGGTTGTTTTTCTATGATTTTAGAAGTTTTAAACATTTTATGGAATTTTCTGGATTATTTAGAATTAAATTAATTCCAGAAAAGAGTTTACCACTTCAGTATGACATCATGCTAACTTCAGTAGGTCAACGGGCGGCCCAGGTTGAACTGACCTGTGGTTCCCGCGTGTCACTGACTATCCTAATTACCTGGGTTAAATAGTGTTTTAACTTAAGCTAACCTTGGTTAATTAGGCGGGCTGGGCTCACATGTGATGCGGAGCATCCCACGTTCATCCCCATGTACACTCCGACTACTCTCCGAGCCCCAAGAGGACATACGACGAGACCTCGAGCATACGCCATTGGACACAAGGTGAACTCGATCCTCTCTAAACCTTCACTTTCCTCACGTGTGACATGGTTGCTACTTCAAGTGCGGACCTTTTGCATACTCAGGTACACCCGAGGAGACCATGGAGAACCCAAGGACCAAGGCCGAGCGTACGCAGAAGCATGGAAGAGGAGAAGGAAGAAGAAAAATGGAGCAAGACAGGACTTGCCCGGATCATCCGGACACCCAGCCGGACGATCCGAACCGAGCCCGGACGATCCGGACGACCACCCGGACGATCCGGCTAATTCGACCGAAGACGACAGAAGCCTCCCCCCTGAAGCCGGATCATCCGGACCCCGTCCCGGATCATCCGGACCCTGCCCGGACGTCCAGACCGCCAGCCGGACATCCGGCCCTACGCCTCCACCAGCCGAGTCTCCGGATCATCCGGGCCTCCACCCGGACCATCCGGACCAGCCCGGATCATCCGACTTCGGACCCGGATCATCCGGCCAGTGCCTGTGTGCGCGTGTTGGGCTGAGCCCGTGTACCCCTTCGACCTCCTAGCCTATAAATAGGACTCCTCCTCCTCCTTTTGAGACTAAGCGTTGATTTAGCTCAAGTGAGAGATAGAGCCTCGCTCATCCATCGGATCTCCTCCTCGTGAGAGACCGCGGCCTCTTCGGAGTAGATCCTATCAGATTCAAGACCCCCTCATGGGAAGATCCCTTTGTGGATTCAAGGCCTCCTCACGGAGAAGATCGGTTACCTTTGTATCCTTACCTTTGTTGACTTTGGATCTCGTGTATCTCTTTGTGTTCTTCGATCTAGCACTTGTGTGACCGATTCCTTGTTGGTTGAGTGTTTTCCCTCCTTCCTTCCCGTGATTTCCTCGTGTTCTTCCGCTCGTTCTTCGTGTCTCCCCGTAGGATCCACTCCAAACATGAAAGATCGACGCTATAGGGTTCCACCCTACATCATCATGGTATCATGAGCCACGTTGATCACGTTTTTGGAGCCCCTACCCTTCGTTTTCTAGCTTGATTTTGTTGATTTCGTCCTAAATCCGAAAATCCCCACAAAAAATAGCCCCAAATTTTTTTGTGATTTGTTGGTTTGATGATGTTTTGTTGATTTTGATCCGTGGATTTGCTTGGTTTCAAGTGGATCTAGCATTTCCCCAAGTTTCCCCACCTTCTATCCACGAAATCTCGTCAATTTTGACCCCAAAATCCCCAAATTCCACCCAAAAATTCGTCCTCGAGAGGAAATCCCGAGCAGTTTGACCTGCCCGGATCATCCGGACCTTCTCTCGGATCATCCGGACACCTTCCGGATAAGCTGGACCCTCTCCCGGACGTCCGGATACCCCACGCACCCAGAAAACAGAACCAGAGCTGACGAACCCGGATCATCCGGATGTACACCCGGATCATCCGGACCTCCTCCCGGATGTCCGGTTAACCCTGACACTGTTTCGGCTGAAATCTTGTTTTGGCCGTAACTAATTCATCCGAACTCCGATTTTGACGTTCTTTAGCTCGTTTTGAAGGTATTGACATCCCCCATCCCACAAAAATACCACCAACATCATTTGACTCCATCATATTTTCTGAAATTTGGCAAGTTTGCCTAGGCCCTCCACCATATCATCCGCATTACCACCTCCGACTTCCGCAACCTAACTCATTTTGTTCCCCTTAGCATTAGTGGTTGCTTGAGTAGTGATTCGAGTCTCCTAAGATGTTTCGGCTACTTAGGGACGGTTGCTTCTTCATCAACCACCACCACCACCACTTCCGCATAACCTTGCCCATCATACACTTCCACCAACCCAGCCTAACCCAATTTTGTTTGAGCTTGTTTGAGTTGTGGCTTGTGTCTCCTAAGGTGTTTCGGCTACTTAGGGACGGCAACTTCAACTCCGACTCATGTATAGCCCATCATTCCACTTCCGCATTGCCTAGTGCAACACCACCACCGCTCTCCGCTACCACCATTTTGACATTTGACGTGTGAGATTTTGAGTTCGCGGTTTTTCCGTTTCCTAAGGTGTTTCGGCTACTTAGGGACGAGACTCCATCATCTTGGTATTTACATCAAGAACACCGCTACTCATCATCGCCGGACGGTAACCTCCATATCATCTTGGTATCGTGGTATCCCTTCATTGTATATTCCCTTGCTATTGCATTGTTAACCCCTAGCCTTACTTTTGCGTTACTTGCCTATCGAGACTAGCCATTTGAGTATTGCCGGCAACGTTACTTGTGCACATTAGTGATCATACTTCCCATAGCATACACACCATATCATCGTGGTGCATATATTGCTATCATATCTTGTGTCACAAGTTTGTTCCCGCATATACACAATTGCTATCTTGGTTTGTGCATTGTGCAAAGTGGCCATAGAAAAAAAAGAAATAAAGCTTTTAAGCAAAAGAGAAAGAGAGCAAAGAAGCTTGTAAGCAAGTGCCATAGCATCATACCACATTGCATATAAGATTGTCATATCCGATCATCTTGGATCATCTTGAGAGAAACACCGGGAACCATACATACATAGCATACTTGGGATAGAAGTTTATCCATTTTGCATCTTATAGGTTGTGCACAAGTGTCGTATCCGCCTATTGAGCAATCGTGCTAGCGTCTCTCTTGACTTGTGCAACACGAGCGTTTTCCGTGGATTCCACATTTTGTGCTCATTCCTTGGTTGCACGACCCCATTTATCTATCCGTGTGTGCGTTTCTGTGTGCCTTCCATATTGCTATTGGTCTACTTGTTTCACTTGCGAATTTGTGAATCTCTTTCAACATTATTGACTCTTGCTAACATTTTGCATTAAATTTTTGTGCCACTATCCTCACCGAGCTCCACTATAAGCTTTACTTGTGTAGGTGTGAGAACCGACAAGGATTGGTACCAATAGTGCTATTTCATTGTCCGCATTTGAGTGAACTTGATTCATTGTCAACATCGGTCAAGGTACATTGGTATAAGTTCTTCTCTTTCTCCCACTCATATTTGCTCGAGTCTTGTGATGGATAGGCAAGGCATTTCCTCTCCGGTCCTCGACAACAACGACGGCGTGAACAACTACATAACCAAAGCGTCTATCTTTGATCTACAACGACAAGTGCAAGGCACACAATCAAGATTGCGAGAGCGCATCGAGAACATCTCCATCGACATTCATCACTCCGAAGCAAGGAGAAGGGACTACTTCGACAAGAAGCTTGCCGCACATAAAGAGGATCAAGATGCAAGGATGGAGGAGATTAGGGCCTTGATCAAGTCTTCTTCCACTTCATCATCCTCAAGACGACGACGTTCAAGCCACAAGTCTTCGGAGCGCGAAAAAGATGCAAGTGCAAATCGTCCTCGTCCACATCTACATGACGACCACCATCACGTTCGTGATCAACATCGTCATGAAGGGCAAGTCACCTCCAAGCATCATGTGCACGATGACAACGAACGCCTTCGAGCTCAAGCGCGACAACGACACCATCATCATGAAGATGCTCCACAAGCACAAATGCACAAGTCCCAACACGCCAATTCGAAGCTTCATGAGCATAAAAGAAGACCGCGAGACGACCACCACCAAGACGGCGCTACGGCTACATCAACCACTTTAGCATCTTCGCCAAGTGTTCTCAAGGCATCTTCGCCTATGGACATACGGCATCTTCGCCTACTTCCCACAAGTATGCCTACAACGACTTCATCAAGTCCAAGGCGACCACATACAAGTGAGGGTGACACTTCCATCTTCGGAAGCCCCCCAAGGAAGATGGCAGAGCATGGGAAATTCCCTTCGGTCATGGAGACGAGCTACGAGGTGCCACATCATATGGGCCTCCAACACCAAGACGATGACAAGACGGTCGAGCAAGGGCCATCCCCTTCGACCACGGCGACGCGCGCGAACCACTTCAACACCATGAAGACGGCGCCCACATTAGACTCATACTCCGAGTCAAGCTACGCGACCGCGCATGGAGACATTTGCACCAACATCTCTCTGACACCCACATATGAAGAAATGCCCCAAGTGCCATGTGAGGAGAGCCACCACCCCATGAGTGACATGAGTGACTCCACCATACGTGACATTGAGAGCATTTCCTATGAGAGGATGAGTGTGACCACCACTAGCCCCACACATGAGAGCATGCCACACATCCTATGTGAGGTTGAGCGCCATTTGAGTGACTCCACCAACCATATCAGTGAGAGCACCCTTGAGAGAGTGAGTGAGACACAACACTTAGAGAGTGAGATAGTTGACACGGCATGTGAGGCCACTTTGATTTCTAACGACTTAACCTCTACTCCTAGTGTGTTTTCTTATTTGGTGCTAGGTCTCCTACATGATGACATGCATACCCTCGACGAGTCCATCCCTCCAATGGGAATACCGATGGCCATGGTGGATGATGATACACCCCCCACATGGTTCCATCAAGATGAAGATGACAACGAATGGATCTTCAACACCTCACCTACAACACATGAGCGACGCTCCAAAGGTAACATAGGTGATGGTGCTTCTCTAGTCCCACTAGTGGACATTCTTGAGATTGATTGCTTGCATGACGTTGACCCACCTATTACCATGCTTCATGCTAGTGAAAATTCTTCATGCTTTGACTTACCTATTTACGATGAATATGATGATGAGCATGTTGAGTTGCCTAGTTGTGATGCTATGCTCCATAGGATCTCATGTGAAAATTCTATTGGTCACATCATGTTTGACAATCCATTGACCTTGTCATATGCTATGAGTGAGATCACCCATATTGCTTCATTTCAATCTCAACATAGTAACTATGCATGCCCCATTAAAATCAATCCCATTTGCACTTATGGCATAGATGACGAGATGATGGTCATTGGCTTTTGCTTCTCTTGTGATGATATTGCCATGCTTCCATTACATGATTTGTGCTATTCATCTACTATGCCATGCCATGATCACATTGAACCAAATATGCATTGTTTTGGATGTTGTCAATATTCTCCATGTGATGTTTCCATTAATGCTCATGAGGAGACCCCCATAGCTTCCTCATGCATATTAGGAGATTTTGATTCATCCCATCCTTTGCATGATTTCCATGATTGCTTGCACCATATGCATTCCATGAATCACAATGCTCTAGATATTTCTCGTGATGCATTACACAATTTGAGTCTCCATTATGCCATACATAATAACAAACCTCTCATGATGGATGACATGTTTCTATATCACGCATCTCATTTATTTAGCATTGGCTATTTTGTGCTAACCGACACAAGCATGTGCGCATCATGATGGATGATGTGTACATATACCATGCACACACAATTTTCTCTTTGTCTTTGTTTTGTGTAGGTACTCATGTATACTGGTCAACCTCTCAATCCCAAGAGTTGACAAAACGAGCTCTTGAGAGCAACGATGACTTGGGATCCCGTGGACTATCCTTACCACCGTTCCTTTCGCGCAAGGACTATGCGCACCTCTTCTACTTGGCTCTCACACGGCTATGGGCTATATACCATTTGTCCCCTTATGCCCATACTATTGTGTTCCCTTTGCATGTTATGCTTGCTCCTATGCCTTTGCCATGCAATTGTGACCCTTGCTTGCATCTACCCATGATTCACCATTATGCTATTTCTATGTATATTTGCATGCTTGGTGGAGATCCTTGTTGCTATTGCCATGTTTATCATGTGCCCCATGCTATTGATGCTTGTTGTGTTGGGAGAGTCATGATGTTCCATTGCTATTCACATATGGACTCTCGCCAATACATTGATGATATTTTGCTCATATCTTGCTTTCATGTTTGTGCTATGTCATGTCCATTATTCATGCCCACTATTTGCACACATGACATGCTTGCCATGATTCCTTCTAGTATGTTGCATCTTCGCACTACTAGCTTGCTTGACGTGATTGCTATGATTGCTTGCTTGGTTGCATCACCCATGTTCCACTATCACTTGCTTTCTTGGGTTGATGACATATATGCTCATGCCTCTCACTTGATTTGTCATAATCATCGCCTCTTGTCTCCATTAGTTGCATCTCTCATATCACCTTGTATTGAGTGCCAACTTGCTATGCTTATTGATCTTGGAGACTTGGACACTTTACTTGTGATGCATGACTGTTTGATTGAGCCTCTTGTATTTGGTTGTTCTTACATCATAAGCCTTCATACTATGAAATGCTCCCTTGTCCATTCTTATGATGAGCATGATGCATACACTTGTTGGGTATCTTACCACACGAATGATAGGTTTTGCACTTCCGCTAACCTCATTTGTTTTTCCGAGTGTTTGTCATGTTCTTTCATTTTGAAGGATTCACAAGGCGGTACCATCACGCGGCATATTGGTTATGTGAAGGCATACAAGATGCGCAACTACATCATCCTTGTGACACTCATAAAGGTGACCCCCTTCTCTTTGAGCCATCCTCAAATATGCATATTGGATGGGTCACTCTTTCATTGTTGTTTCCTTCTTGTTGACTACATGATACATCTCACGACCGGAGGAGCGACATTGGAGATTGGCTACATGGACCTTAACATTGAGGAGCGCTCGCACTTATTGGATGCACTTTAGGTCTTCCACTCATGCCTGGACATCGAGCTTTGGTACACCAACACCTCCATATTTCTTGGTTGTGCTCATACATGTCATGCTCGATGGACATTTCATACTCACCACAAGTTTGCACCGTATGCATGGATTGACTCACATTATGCTTGTCTTGTTGCATCTATTTCCATGTCATCCATGATATATGAGCTTGTGCATTTCCTTAGAAAATTTGTTGTGATCTTCCTTGATGGCATATTCATACATCATGATCATATTGCCCACCATCAGTTGCATGATAATATTCACATATTGAGCATCCGTTGCCATGTTCATGCGTTTGATAAACTGTCTCACTATGACATCATTTTGCACCGTGGTTGCATTGATCATATTTACAACACATTTTTGTGCACAATGATTGCATTTCCTCCCATGAATGCTTTGCATCTCATTCTAGATCATCTTGATAAGCTTCATGCGCTTTGTCACGGCCAATCTTGCCGCACGGACTCATTCTTGCATGATGGACACTTTGTGTGCGCTAACCATGGTATTTCCGAGTGTTGTTTGTGTTTGTTTCTTTTGCATGTACCACACACCGGAGACAACTTGGAGTACTTGGATTGCGCCAGGCCTTCACCTACGTCCCACTACAAGTCCGTTCA
>NC_041385.1:366963625-366967791 GCF_002162155.2 Triticum dicoccoides
ACGTTCATCCCCATGTACACTCCGACTACTCTCCGAGCCCCAAGAGGACATATGACGAGACCTCGAGCATACGCCATTGGACACAAGGTGAACTCGATCCTGTCTAAACCTTCACTTTCCTCACGTGAGACATGGTTGCTACTTCAAGCGCGGACCTTGTGCATACTCAGGTACACCCGAGGAGACCATGGAGAACCCAAGGACCAAGGCCGAGCGTGCGCAGAAGCATGGAAGAGGAGAAGGAAGAAGAAAAATGGAGCAAGATAGGACTTGCCCGGATCATCCGGACACCCAGCCGGGCGATCCGGACTGAGCCCGGACGATCCGGATGACCACCCGGACGATCCGGCTAATTCGACTGAAGACGACAGAAGCCTCCCCCCTGAAGCCGGATCATCCGGACCCCGTCCCGGATCATCCGGACCCTGCCCGGACATCCGGACAGGCAGCCAGACATCCGGCCCTGTGCCTGCACCAGCCGAGTCTCCGGATCATCCGGGCCTCCACCCGGACCATCCGGACCAGCCCGGATCATCCGGCTTCGGACCCGGATCATCCGGCCAGCGCCTGTGTGCGTGTGTTGGGCTGAGCCCGTGTACCCCTTCGACCCCCTAGCCTATAAATAGGACTCCTCCTCCTCCTTTTGAGACTAAGCGTTGATTTAGCTCAAGTTAGAGATAGAGCCTCGCTCATCCATCGGATCTCCTCCTCGTGAGAGACCGCGGCCTCTTCGGAGTAGATCCTATCAGATTCAAGACCCCCTCGTGGGAAGATCCCTTTGTGGATTCAAGGCCTCCTCACGGAGAAGATCGGTTACCTTTGTATCCTTACCTTTGTTGACTTTGGATCTCATGTATCTCTTTGTGTTCTTCGATCTAGCACTTGTGTGACCGATTCCTTGTTGGTTGAGTGTTTTCCCTCGTTCCTCCCCGTGATTTCCTCGTGTTCTTCCGCTCGTTCTTCGTGTCTCCCCGTAGGATCCACTCCAAACATGAAAGATCGACGCTATAGGGTTCCACCCTACATCAACATGTCAGTGACCCAGGGGAGGTCATAGCCCTGGTCAGCGAGGTCAAACTCGTCGGTGATGACAGACACGGCCGAGGGCTCGGAAACCCTCTTCCGGCAACCATTCGAGCGGTGGAGCAGCGCTACGTGACCAGCGCACTGCGGCGCTTCGAAAGGAGGCAGCGACAGGTGCTTGGGTGCAGCGTAGTAACGGCGGTGACAAGGCCAGTGGTGGCCGGAGTTCGGGCACTGATTCCTATGGTGCTACCGTGCACGAGGGGAGGAGTTGGTGGGTGTTCTGGGCTCCTGGAGTCTTGGTGAGAGCTTTGGTGTGCTCGGCTTCGAGCTACAGCAGTTGTAGCCACGACGGTGATGAGGCACGGTGGCGGCGAGGTTCGGCCATGGTGGTCAGCATGGCTAGAGGAGGTAATCTACAGCGGGGAGAGAGGGGTTGGGAGCAGGAGCTCACAGCGGTGTCGGAGAGGAGGTCAACGAGGACGTCTGGGATGAAGTGGCAGAGCTTCTTGGCACATCGGCGAGACGTGGGGAGGTTGGTGGCTACGGTGATGCTCATCGGCGTTCTCGGGCGCTCACAAACGGTCTAGGAGAGGAACCAGGGGGAATGAGGACGAGGAGGCGGTCGAGGGGTCGAGGGGGGTGCGTGGCGACGTTGGAGGCGCCCAGGGTGTCGGGGACGCGGGCAGCTAGGCAGGAGGTGGCACTAGTGCGTGTGCTTGCACGGGGAGCACACGCTCTGCCTACTGGCCTAGGGAGGAAGACGACAGGGACTGCGGTAGGCTTGGCCGACTGCTATAGTGATGAGCCACTCAGGAAAGTTCTCTACCTCTTTCTGTTTTCCTAATTATCTTCTGTTTTCTATTTTGTAGGTTTGTTTTGACTTAGTAAAAATACTAAATCATTTCATAAAATCCTAGAAATAATTTTGGGTGTTTCCTGGATTATTCCAGTGACCCTTAACAATTCCCGGCATTTTTGGAGCATTTGAAATATATATAGCTTTTAATTTGCTCCAATTCAAATATGTTTGAATTAATTCAATGTCCATTTCTGTCCTAGAAAAATGACCACCATTTATGGTTAGTGTTCTCACCTTTTCCCCAAATCATGAACATTTGTGAAGAACATTTTGGAATCATTGGACAATATTTTATCTGAAGCTAGTTTATTAAAAGGTGCTAGGGTTTGATCAAATTCCCATTTCAAGTTTAAATAAATTTAACCATGATGCACACAAGTACCTAGCTAGCCTAGGTCATACCAGAAGCTAGGGATGTGACAACTCACCCCCACTAGACAAGAATCTCGTCCCGAGATTCAAGATGTGAGGTAAGGAGACAGAGGGGACACTAAACCAACACAATATTCATGATCCGAATTGCACTTCATAAGAACGTTGATTCCTTGCGTCATGTTGATCTTGACAACTTTGCCTCCAAGAACTTCACCTGACATGATGATGGAAGAGTGGGGAACTCTCACTTGATCTTCTCGAAGATCGAGCAATTCAAGATCAACTCATGGATTGAGAGGTAGAAACATCTCTTGAGCTGAGACTCAAAACTCATATCAGGAGGGATGGGACGAAACAAATGCTGAAGGTTCAGTTTGGTAGACAACTACTCCACGCTTAAGAAGATGGTGAACGGTTTCAAAGTAGCGGGGAGTTAATTGCCCTTAATACCATAATGGGTCACCTGAAGGAAGGTGACTCGTAGATTTATTCCCTTAAGTGGCAAAAAGAATTACTTTTGATATAGAGATCATTGAAACTCTTCATACCAGGCTAAGGCAAATCACAAACGCTCGTTTGAAGGAATCTGACTGAATGACATACTCAGTTTTGGAAAGCAAATTATGGTTATAGAACTACCAGCAATTGGAAGGCACATTCCAATTGATACCGAGGATATAACCTAGTTACTGAGCATGCTTTCAAGAACTTGAGCATTTCCATATTCATCAAGGTTTTACCAACATCTGTGCCGAGGATCCTGGCACCACGTCATACTACCATGATGGATAATGATGGAGGATGCAGATGCAAAGGAAGACAACACTTTCTCAGATTTCACCCTAGCAATGTCAATGCCACAAAATCTGGATGATCGACCAAGAGACATTTAGCACTCCGCTTCTAATGTTCTCCTTGATGTACTAGCGAAAGGTATCTAGAACATCAAGTAGAGGTTGGACGTCGGAGACACAACATCCATAAGTAACAACTTCTAGAATAAGTCATATGACATCCTCATGGGGAGGTGGCTAAATTGTTGAATCAAGATAATACAATAATTGGCCTTCTGGCTAGGTGGGGTAGCCATAACATCCACTTTACAGGTTTATAGGACCAATATTATAATTCTTGGGAAATGTTCCAACCATTATATCTGCCTGAGATTCAGATCTAGTTGATCATAGGATACTCCAGACTCAGCAGGTCTGAAAGTGAAAGGCTGCAGCAAAAATCGACGAGATGACATTGCAAGATTCTCGGGAAACGAACTACAATAGCAAGCTCCAAAACATGAGCTCGTTCTGCTACACACATGTGAAACACGTTGTCCCAGACAAGCATGACCACGTAGTAGTCTTATAATAACACACTACCGAGTTCAGGTTGGGAAACCATCATTGCGGATAATGAAGTCCTTACATAAGTCGTATGATTAGCTCTGATCACTTAAAAAAAAGACACAATCGTGACATTTTGGGCCAAACGAATTTTTTTCTGTCATACTTATGACACTTCTATGACGATAATTGTGACAAAACCCGGTATCATCATAGATGTGGTGGGCTTCTACTTCTATGACAAAAAATCATGACAGAAAATGGGCTTTTCATCCTAGGTGGGCCGGAGAGGCAGCTGCATGACATTCTTTGGGCCGTCCATGATGGAAAAAACCATGGTAGAAGCAAGGGCGAGGAAAATATTGGGGAGTTCCTGGTTACGGTGGGTGGTCGGGGGCCGAGCGATGCGCGTTTCTCTCTTACCGTATGCGTGTGGGTGCGAGGCATTGGGCTCTAACTGAACCCGAGCGATTGCACTAGCTATGTTACTGAACCCGAGTAATTCCTTCACTACTGCTGCTAACTGAAGCCGATCGATGCTGCCTCTAGATGAACAGTGAGTGTTG
>NC_041385.1:366967981-367014150 GCF_002162155.2 Triticum dicoccoides
GGGGAGGGGGGTTTGGATGAACAGTTCCCGGTGGGGGTGGATGAACAGGACCCCGTGGTGTTGCCTCTGGATGAACAGGACCCCGATCGATCGAGCTGGTTGGGGCTTGAAAGGATCGAGAAGAGGTGTCTAGAAGGGGCGGGTGAATAGACTCTAAGCAAGAAAAGTTGCAGTTTTTAATTTCTTTAAGTTGAAGTGGAGTTTTGGCACAAGTTTAACATTCACAATACATATCAAGCAAGCATGCAAAGAGTATGTGAGTAGCAGAAAGTAAAGCATGCAAATTGCAAGAATGTAAAGGGATGGGATTGTAGTGTGCAAACGAAATTTGGAGACACAGAGATTTTTGAGCCATGGTTCCGGTAGGTGGTGCTATCGTACATCCACATTGATGGAGACTTCAACCCACGAAGGGTAACGGTTGCATGAGTCCACGGAGGGCTCCACCCACGAAGGGTCCATGAAGAAACAACCTTGTCTATCCCACCATGGCCGTCGCACACGAAGGACTTGCCTCACTAGGGGTAGATCTTCATGAAGTAGGCAATCTCCTTGCCCGTACAAACTCCTTGGTTCAACTCCACAATCTTGTCGGAGGCTTCCAAGTGACACCTAGCCAATCTAGGAGACACCACTCTCCAAGAAGTAACAAATGGTGTGTTGATGATGAACTCCTTGCTCTTGTGCTTCAAATGATAGTTTCCCAACACTCCACTCTCTCTCACAGGATTTGGATTTGGTAGAAAGAAGATTGGAGTGGAAAGCAACTTGGGGAAGGCTAGATATCAAGATTTATGTGGTAGGAATGGAATATCTTGACCTCAACACAAGTGTAGGTGGTCCTCTCTCAGAAAATGTATGCTGGAAGTGTAGGCACATGCTGATGGCTCTCTCCACGAATGAAGAGTGGGTGGAGGGGTATATATAGCCTCCACACAAATTCTAACCGTTACACACAACTTACCAAACTCGGTGGGACCGAATCGTGAAACTCGATTGGACCGATTCTGGAAATAATGTGACCATTAGGATTTTCGGTGGGACCGACATGTCAACTCGGTGAGACCGATATGGTTAGGGTTAGGGCAAAACGTAATCTCGGTGAGACCGATTTTGGTAATGGACACACAGAGGGTTGGTCAGGCAAACTCGGTGGGACCGATTTGCTCATCTCGGTTAGACCGAAATGTTACGAAGAGGAACAAAGAGTTTGCATTGTAATCTCGGTAGGACCGATTACACAAAATCGATTGGACCGATTTTGGTAATGGACATACACACAGAGATTACAATCCCATCTCGATGAGACCGAGATCCCTATCGGTGAGACTGAAAAGACTAGGGTTTTGTGGCAGTGGCTATGTCATGAGAACTCGGTGGCACTGGATAGAAAGATTCGGCAGGGCCGAGTTTGACTTTTGGTTTGGGACATATGTGGATGTGATAAAGTGGTTGAGGGCTTTGGAGCATATCACTAAGCACTTTGAGCAACCAAGCCATTAAGCAACACCTCATCCCCTCTTGATAGTATTGGCTTTTCCTATAGACTTAATGTGATCTTGGATTACTAAAAGTAAAATGTAGAGTCTTGTGCTTTGAGTTTGAGCCAATCCTTTTGTCCTTAGCATCTTGAAGGGGTTCCACATCCTCTAGTCCATGCCACTCCATTGTTGAACTTATCTGAAACATACTAGGTAAAAGTATTAGTCCAACAAGAGATATGTTGACATAAATTACCAAAATCATCCAGGGAGCACTTGTGCTTTCAATCTCCCCCTTTTTAGTAATTGATGACAACATACATCAAAGCTTTAGATAAAGATATAGAGAAAAACAAGTAAAGCTTTGGAAAGACATGTAACATGCATAGGCTCCCCCTACATGTATGCAATCTTGTAAATATTGAATATAGGAGCATGTGAATGTATAAGCATGACAGATTGAGCGATGTGTTACATGTATCTTGGCTATATGCATCAGAGCAAATGATGTGAGTATGGGAAATGTACCTTCATGCTCATGAGTCCTTCTTGCAAACAGTATGTACATCAGCAAGAAATCCTCATACACATGACTGTGATGCATATACTTACCTTGTGGTCTTGAGTTGGCTTAGGAAGGAATGAACCTGCGTAAACAAGGTTAGATGACATAGATACACCTACTAGCCGGAGCAAAAAAAAAGGAAACCACAAGAGAACCAAGAGTGGGATGAGATGTAGAGAGTGAGTACCAAGTACCACATTGGATATAGACATGTCCCCAAAGGTAAAGATGTGCAATGAATTCAAGGATTTCCTTTCCTTAAATGTCTTGCTCCCCCTGAATCTAGCATGGGATATTGGGAGAAGATAGGGAACAGAAAATTGGAGCAAAGAAAAGAAACAGAGCTAATGCAAACAATCAAATATGAACATGTCTTTCCCCTCTTAAAAACATGTGACTTCTCTCCTCTTGAACACCAAGCTTCTGGGGTCTCTCTCTCCTGAGTATTTTCTCCCCCTATAGAAATGATTAAGCTTTGATGTGATCTCTCTCTCCCCCTTTGACATCAATTTCCAAGAAGGGTTCTTCTGGATTTTTGTCACAAGTGGGTTTGGTCCTTGAGTCACAGAACAAAGCAGCAAGTTGAATGTGATGCTGGTAGAGGACAAGAATCATTGAGTGGAGCTGGATCAAGAAGAATGCAGACACAAGTGGCAAGCTGTCTTTCCTATAGTGAAATCGATGGCACCAATGTGTGCGCTTCGGTTGCACTGAAAGAATTCAGTTGGACCAAAGGCAACAGACCGATGAGACCGAGTTCATGACAGATAAAACACTTGTCACCTCAGCTCACTAGACAAGTAAGATCTCACAAGGATTTGCAAGGAATTAACTGAAGGATTTGCAATTAATTGGATGCAGGGAATGTAGAACAAAAAGAAACAGAAAAGAAATCTAGATGAAGTTTTTTTATGCATGAGACAAATGCAAGAGCACAGAAAAGAACACAAGAAAACTTCATCTAGAATTGGTCGGCGACAAAGTCACCTATGTTAGAGTATATTGACATAGGAGTCAAGTGAGGTCACTTGATCATAGGTCATACTCATCGTTTAAGCTCAAAAATAGGGTTACCATTTTTCGTTTAAGCATCTTGATGTATTCACATCTTGTCGAGTTGCTTTGACTCCTGACTTGGAGTAAAGCTTCTCTAAGATGGAATAACATACCTTGGGTGGTGGTGTTGATCATGATCATGTAGTTGAACTTATGTGGGTAGCTCAAGGTTGATGTAGCTCATCAAGAGTTGGGGGCACCACTTGGAATTTGAGTTCATCTACCTACATGGGTTAGCTTTTGTAAGGAAGAGCACTTGTGTATCCAAAATGACAATCATGACACTCAATATAGAATTTGTCAAAGGATATGTTTGAATGGTTTCGTGATTCCTTGTCTTCAACCACCATTGTGTAGAGACTTGGTGATGTAGAGATTGCTCAAGATGTGAGTGAGTTGCAATCTCATAGATTTAGATTCATCCAAGTACCTACAAGGGTTAGATAACATGCAAGGTGCAAATATATCCAAGACATAAGATTATCATCATAAGAGAAATATCAAGGATTAGTCATAGGCTCATGTCTTGCATGTATCAAATGGAGTTCCTACTCCAAGTTTGAAGCATCAATGATGTTCAATTCACCTCTCAACCTGCAAAACACTTTCTCATCAAGTGGTTTAGTGAATATATCCGCCAATTTCTTGTTGGTACGAACATGCTTAAGATTAATTGCACCCTTAGCAACATGATCTCGAATGAAATGATGACGAACTTGAATATGCTTAGTTCGAGAGTGTTGCACGGGATTGTGAGCAATCTTGATAGCACTTTCATTGTCACAAAGCAATGGAACATGTTTCACATATATCCCATAATCTTTAAGAGTTTGGGTCATCCACAGTAATTGAGCACAACATGAACCAGCGGCAATGTATACCGCTTCGGCGGTGGATAAAGATACCGAGTTTTGTTTCTTGGAGGACCAAGACACAAGAGATCTACCAAGAAATTGACAAGTACCCGAAGTGGACTTTCTGTCGACCTTGTCATCAGCATAGTCCGAGTCGGAGTAGCCAACAAGACTGAAAGAGGCCCTTTTTGGATACCAAATGCCAAAATTTGGTGTATGGATTAAGTATCTCACTATCCTTTTCCTGGCCTTAAGATGACATTCTTTAGGGGCGGCTTGATATCATGCACACATGCACACACTTAGCATAATATCGGGACGTGAGGCACATAGATATAACAATGAACCTATCATGGAGCGGTAAACCTTTTGATCAACCGGTTCACCATCTTTGGTCAAATCAAGATGTCCACTAGTAGGCATGGGTGTAGTCATACCTTTTCATTCTTGCATGTTGAACTTCTTGAATAAGTCCTTGGTGTACTTTGTTTGAGAGACAAAGGTACCTTCCTTAGTTTGCTTGATTTGCAAACCAAGAAAGAATTTGAGCTCACTCATCATTGACATCTCAAACTTCTCCGACATCAGCTTTCCAAACTTTTCACTAAAGTGAGGGTTAGTTGAACCAAATATAATATCATCAACATAGATTTGGCACACAAATAGTTCTCCATTAACACTTTTAGTAAAAAGAGTAGAATCAAATTTTCCAATTTCAAAGCCTTTTTCAATAAGGAACTTGGTCAAGCATTTGTACCACGCGTTAGGAGCTTGTTTAAGACCATAATTTTTTTTTGTGAAGTTTGTAAACATGATTAGTTTTCTTAGGATTGACAAAGCCGGGAGGTTGCTTAACATAAACTTCCTCCTCTATTTCACCATTTAGAAAAGAACTTTTAATGTCCATTTGGTACAAAGTGATATCATGGTGATTAGCATAGGCAAGTAAGATGCGAATGGACTCAAGTCTAGCAACAGGCGCATATGTCTCACCATAGTCCATACCTTCGACTTGAGTGTAGCCTTGGGCAATGAGATGTGCTTTGTTGCGAACTACTTGTCCATCTTCATCTTGCTTGTTGCGAAACACCCATTTGGTACCGATGATGTTGTGGTTGGTGTCGGGCTTCTCAAGCAATGTCCAAATTTGGTTTCTCTCAAAGTTGTGTAGCTCTTCATGCATGGCGTTTATCCAATCCGGATCTTCCAATGCTTCTTCAACCTTCATACGTTCAATGCTAGAGATAAATGAATAATGTTCACAAAAGTTAGCTAAATGAGTTTTAGAGCGAGTGATTCTCCCAGTTTGGATATCATTGTAGATTTGCTCACGGGATGGTCTTTAACAATTCTTACTCGAACTCGTGAAAGCTTTTGCTTGTATCTTGGAGGAACATCTTTGTCATCTTGTTCTTCTTCTTGGCCTTCTTCATTGTTGATGTTGTCGTTCTCTTGTCGGGGTGGAGAAGGAGGTTGTTGATGTTCATCTTGGTGTACTTCCTTGTTTTCTTCATCTTGGTGTGTCCCACTAGTGGATGCTTACATATCAACTCTTGGTTCACCTTGTCGTGAGGTGGAAGCTTCCACTTGGACGGACGAGGTACTCTCCTTCACCTCCGTTGGCCGAATCTTGCCAATAGACAAGTCTTGGTTTGCTTCCGAAGGGTCTTTGTCTCCTACATCAATTGGCAATTGCTCTACTTGCGAGCCGTTAGATTCGTCAAACTTCACATCTACCGTCTCTTCAACCTTTCGGGTGAAATTATTGTAGACACGGTAAGTGTGAGAGTTTGAGCCATAACCAAGTAGAAAACCTTCATGAGAATTTGGAGCAAATTTAGAATGATGATGCTTATCAAGAATGTAGCACTTTGAGCCGAATATTCGAAAGTATCCAACTTGGGGTTTGTTACCCGGAGGAGTGTTGGAAATATGCCCTAGAGGCAATAATAAAATGGTTATTATTATATTTCCTTGTTCATGATAATTGTCTATTGTTCATGCTATAATTGTGTTATCCGGAAATCGTAATACATGTGTGAATATATAGACCACAACACGTCCCTAGTGAGCCTCTAGTTGACTAGCTCGTTGATCAACAGATAGTCATGGTTTCCTGACTATGGACATTGGATGTCATTGATAACGGGATCACATCATTAGGAGAATGATGTGATGGACAAGACCCAATCCTAAGCATAGCACAAGATCGTGTAGTTCGTTTGGCTAGAGCTTTTCCAAATGTCAAGTATCATTTCCTTAGACCATGAGATTGTGTAGCTCCCGGATACCGTAGGAGTGCTTTGGGTGTGCCAAACATCACAACGTAACTGGGTGACTATAAAGGTGCATTACGGGTATCTCCGAAAGTGTCTGTTGGGTTGGCACGAATCGAGACTGGGATTTGTCACTCCGTATGACGGAGAGGTATCTCTGGGCCCACTCGGTAATGCATCATCATAATGAGCTCAATGTGACCAAGTGTCTGGTCACGGGATCATGCATTATGGTACGAGTAAAGTGACTTGCCATTAACGAGATTAAACGAGGTATTGAGATACCGACGATCGAATCTCGGGCAAGTAACACACCGATTGACAAAGGGAATTGTATACGGGATTTATTGAATCCTCGACATCGTGGTTCATCCGATGAGATCATCGAGGAGCATGTTGGAGCCAACATGGGTATCTAGATCCCGCTGTTGGTTATTAACCGGAGAGGCGTTTCGGTCATGTCTGCATGTCTACCGAACCCGTAGGGTCTACACACTTAAGGTTCGGTGACGCTAGGGTTGTTGAGATATTAGTATGCAGTAACCCGAAAGTTGTTCGGAGTCCCGAATGAGATCTCGGACGTCACGAGGAGTTCCAGAATGGTCCGGAGGTGAAGATTTATATATAGGAAGTTCAGTTTTGGCCATCGGGAAAGTTTCGGGGGTCACCGGTATTGTATCGGGACCACCTGAAGGGTCCCGGGGGTCCACCGGGTGGGGCCACCTATCCCGGAGGGCCCCATGGGCTGAAGTGGGAGGGGAACCAGCCCCTGGTGGGCTGGTACGCCCCCAATTCCCCGCCCCCTGCGCCTAGGGTTGGAAACCCTAGGGGTGGGGGCGCCTCACTTGCCTTGGGGGGCAAGCCACCCCCTTGGCCGCCACCCCCCTTGGAGACTGGATCTCCTAGGGCCCCTATATATAGTGGGGGGAGGGAGGGCAGCCGCACCCTAGCCCCTGGCGCCTCCCTCTCCCTCCCGTGACACCTCTCCCTCTCGCTGTGCTTGGCGAAGCCCTCCCGAGATGGCTGCTGCATCCACCACCACGCCGTCGTGCTGCTGGATCTCCATCAACCTCTCCTTCCCCCTTGCTGGATCAAGAAGGAGGAGACGTCTTCCCAACCATACGTGTGTTGAATGCGGAGGTGCCGTCCGTTCAGCGCTAGGATCTCCGGTGATTTGGATCACGACGAGTACGTCTCCCTCAACCCCGTTCTCTTGAACGCTTCCGCGCGCGATCTACAAGGGTATGTGCATGCACTCCTCTCTCTCGTTGCTAGATGACTCCATAGATTGATCTTGGTGAAGCATAGAATTTTTTTATTTTTTGCAACGTTCCCCAACAAGGAGCTCGTATGCCATCTTGCCAAGTAGCTTGTGAAGATACAAGTGATTTGTTGCATGACAAGTTGTCTCAACCACTTCCGCCCAGAAGTGCTTCGGCGTCTTGTACTCATCAAGCATCATTCTCGCCATTTTGATGAGCGTCCGGTTCTTCCTCTCAACAACTCCATTTTGTTGAGGTGTGTACGTAGCCGAGAACTCATGTGAGATCCCTTCTTCGTCAAGAGAGGTGTCCACATTTGTGTTCTTTAACTCCATTCTGTTGTCGCTGCGAATCTTCTTGATCTTCACTTCAAATTGATTTTGGGCCTTCCTAGTGAAGTTTTTGAAGATCTTTTGGACCTGCGATTTATCATCAAGAAAGAACACCCATGTAAATCTTGAAAAATCATCAACTATAACTAGACCAAAAGAATTTCCACCAAGACTTTTGTAAGCGTTGGAACCAAAAAGATCCATGTGAAGTAGCTCGAGTGGCCTCCTTGTGGTCATGATGTTCTTCACGGGATGCCTTCCTCCAACCTGTTTACCTGCTTGACAAGCGCTGCAAAGTCTATCCTTATCAAATATGACATCGTTAACTCCAAGGATATGATTTCCTTTAATAAGCTTATCAAGGTTTCGCATGCCAACATGACCTAACCGTCTATGCCACAACCAGCCTTTAGAGGATTTAGCAATTAAGCAAGTTCTAGGTTGAGCCTTTTTAGTGAAATCAACAATGTAAAGATCACCTCTACGTATACCGGTAAAGACCATTTTGTGATTGTCTCTTCTAAACACTTGGCAATCTACTTCAGTAAATAGGACATTGAAACTGAAATCAGCAAGTCTAGATACTAAAAGTAAATTGTACCCAAGAGATTCAACGAGCATGACATTTTTGTATGGAGCTATCATGTGAGATGGCCACCTTACCGAGGCCAACCACCTTACCCTTTGAGTTATCACCAAAAGTGACATACTTTCGAGGGCCGTCGTTTTCAGCAAACTCACGGAACATATCTTTATCTCCGATCATACATCCACTATCAAGAACCCATTCCTTTCCTCCTGCCATGTATCCTCAAAGATTTGCCATAAGACCAAAGTGTCTCATTGCAGCATCAAGATCAAAGTCACTATCATAATCCTCATCATAGTATCTATGTTCAACATCGTCATGTGATGGATCAATTCCTAGAGAGGGTGATTCGTTAGAATGAGTTTGACAATGATCTTCTTTATGAATTTTAATAGCTTCGGAAATAATATCACTAATAATTCCAACATCTCCTTTGGCACGCATAAGATTTGTAAGCTCAAATAGACAATCACCAAACTTAGGATCATTGGAATTCATCTTACTCAAGGCAATAGAATTATGGAGAATTTCATCTAGATTTTTTAAGGAATAGTTTGGAAAACATTCCTCAAGAAATTTCCATATGGTGTAGGCACACTCAAGAGTAGGCAAACATCCAATCAAGTTTCTAGGCAAGCCTCTAGTGATAAGATTAACAGTTCTAAGATTGCAAATTGTGTCAATTGACTCATCAAGGGTGGGATGCATAGGATCAACATGAGGTGCACAAGGGCTAGTAATGTACTTGTTCAAATGATATTCATTAAAAATCACAAGCATCTCATTTTTTCACTTATGAAAATACTCTCCATCAAGAATAGGCACTCTATGTCTAAGACTCCCCAAAGTAGACTCATCCATCTTCATCCAATGGTGTTTAAACCAAAGCAATGGAGACCAAAGCTCTGATACCAATTGAAAGGATCGAGAAGAGGTGTCTAGAGGGGGGGTAAATACACTCTAAGCAAGAATAGTTGTAGTTTTTAATTTCTTTAAGTTGAAGTGGAGTTTTGGCACAAGTTTAACATTCACAATACATATCAAGCAAGCATGCAAAGAGTATGTGAGCAGCGGAAAGTAAAGCATGCAAATTGCAAGAATGTAAATGGATGGGATTGGAGTGTGCAAACGCAATTTGGAGACACGGAGATTTTTGAGCCATGGTTCTGATAGGTGGTGCTATCGTACATCCACGTTGATGGAGACTTCAACACACGAAGGTTAACGGTTGCGCGAGTCCACGGAGGTCTCCACCCATGAAGGGTCCACGAAGAAGCAACCTTGTTTATCCCACCATGGCCGTCGCCCACGAAGGACTTGCCTCACTAGGGGTAGATCTTCCCGAAGTAGGCGATCTCCTTGCACGTACAAACTCCTTGGTTCAAGTCCACAATCTTGTCGGAGGCTCCCAAGTGACACCTAGCCAATCTAGGAGACACCACTCTCCAAGAGGTAACAAATGGTGTGTTGATGATGAACTCCTTGCTCTTGTGCTTCAAATGATAGTCTCCCCAACACTCCACTCTCTCTCACAGGATTTGGATTTGGTAGAAAGAAGATTGGAGTGGAAAGCAACTTGGGGAAGGCTAGAGATCAAGATTTATGTGGTAGGAATGGAAGATCTTGACCTCAACACAAGTGTAGATGGTTCTCTCTCAGACCACGTATGCTGGAAGTGTAGGCACGTTCTGATGGCTCTCTCCATGAATGAAGAGTGGGTGGAGGGGTATATATAGCCTCCACACAAAATCTAACCATTACACACAACTTACCAAACTCGGTGGGACCGAATCGTGAAACTCGGTCGGACCGATTCTGGAAATAATGTGACCGTTAGGATTTTTGGTGGGACCGACATGTCAACTCGGTGGGACCGATATGGTTAGGGTTAGGGCATAACGTAATCTCAGTGAGACCGATTACACAAAGTCGGTGAGACCGATTTTGGTAATGGACACATAGAGGGTTGGTCAGGCAAACTTGGTGGGACCGATTCGTTGATCTCGATTAGACCGAAATGTTACGAAGAGGAACAGAGAATTTGCATTGTAATCTCGGTAGGACCGATTACACAAAATAGGTTGGACCGATTTTGGTAATGTACATACACAGAGAGATTACAATCCCATCTCGGTGAGACCGAGATCCCTATCAGCGAGACCGAAAAGACTAGGGTTTTGTGGCAGTGGCTATGTAATGAGAACTCGGTGGCGCCGGATAGAAAGATTCGGTAGGGCCGAGTTTGACTTTTGGTTTGGGACATATGTGGATGTGAGAAAGTGGTTGAGGGCTTTGGATCATATCACTAAGCACTTTGAGCAAGCAAGCCATTAAGCAACACCTCATCCCCTTTTGATAGTATTGGATTTTCCTATAGACTCAATGTGATCTTGGATCACTAAAAGTAAAATGTAGAGTCTTGTGCTTTGAGTTTGAGCCAATCCTTTTGACCTTAGCATCTTGAAGGGGTTCCACATCCTCTAGTCCATGCCACTCCATTGTTAAACTTATCTGAAATATACTAGGTAAAAGTATTAGTCCAACAAGAGATATGTTGACATAAATTACCAAAATCACCCAGGGAGCACTTGTGCTTTCAGGGCTGGATGAACAGGACCCCGTGGAGGGCTGGATGAAGAGGATGACCCCGTGGAGGGCTGGTTGAACAGTAGCCGATGGAGGGCTGGATGAATAGTAGCCCGTGGAGGGGTGGTTGAACAGGAGCCCGTGGAGAGGGCTGGTTGAACAGTAGTCGGTGGAGTAGCGCGCGGTGGAGGCTGGATGAACAGGAGCCCGTGGATGAATAGTCGCAGGTGGAGGCTAGAGGAGGTCGACGATGGAGATGAACAGTATCCCGTGGAGTCCCATTTTGCGGTATGCCACACCCCTCCCGATGAACAGGACCCCATCTCGATCGTAGCGCTCCTACACAAGTCCGTTCCTCCATTTTGCGGTACGCCACACCCCCCCGATCGACAGGACCCTGTTTCGACCGTAGGTGGTCCAACAGAAGTCTGTTTCCTCCGTTTTGCGGTACGCCAGACCCCTCCCGTTGAACAGGATCCCGTTTTGAACATGGTCGATCGAACACAAGGCCGTTTCCTCCGTTCCGCGGTACGCCAGGCCTCGTTTCCATCGGCTGTTCCGTCCAAGCCCTCCCGATGAACGCGACGATGCATTCCGTTCCGACCCAGCCGGTTGGCTCCCCATGAACACGACAACAACGATATTTCTCCATTCCGACCCAACCATGTACATGAGCCATGTGCATATGTATGCGCGAGTAGGTGTTCGAGACCCTACTTGTATGTACATACGTGGCCGTATTTACTTTCTCGCACCCTGGCCGTTGTACGTACGTGTATATGCTACGTGCGCGCCTCTACTACGACACGTGCATGCCTCTACATCGACCAGTATGTACGTACACGTTCGCGACCAGAATGACAACGCTACGTATGCTTCAACCAGGTGGGTCCCGACTGTCAGACACTTCCTTGTGTGCGAAGATGTAGCTGGTGGGTCCCAGCAGTCAGGGGGCGAATCATTTTTTTTGCTCGTAATATGGATGCACTTCCTTGCATGCGAAGATGTAGCTGGTAGGTCCCAACAGTCACGAGGGAACATTTTTTCACGAAATACGGTGGACCGTCCGGTGGGTCCCTACTGTCAGGTGGAGGAATCATTCTTTTCGCGTAATAAGGAGGACCCAGCTGTCAGCCTCTCCATGTATAGTCCACGTCCGATGGAAGTCGTTCCTTGACCAGGTTGACCACGCCGCGCTGAGAGCACCAGGGTGGTGGACGACGGCGAGGCCTAGGAAGGGGACGATGCGGAGCCGGGGAAGACGCGGCAGTGGATGCTGATGAGGACATGACTACCTTGGATATGACCAAAAATATTGCATATATGCATATTTGTCAGGTGATTTCTAGTGCAAACTATTCAATAATCTATTTATGTTATCCAGAACAAAAATACTTCACACACTTTTGTGTTTTGTCTAATTGCAGGTGTATGGGACATTTGTACAATCCACATATGAAGATAAGGAAGAAAGAGATGTTTATTTTCTGTCCAAAAAGTTCTCTCACGTCACTTTTGGTCCAAGAGAAGATAGAGTCCAAGTCTCTCACGTTCTGGATTCAGATTCGGACTGCACAGACATACCTGACTCAAAACGCACACAAGTTTTTCATACGGACTCCGAATTGGGTGATTCTTTTTTTGTTGGAAACTAGATTTCGTGCACTTTCCAACCCAATTGGAATCACCTTCAAATTCGTCCGGAGCGTTGAGTTGTGGACGAAACAATCTGATGCTGCAGCAGAATCCGAGTCAAACTACAAGTCCAAAGGTGTTACATCACCTCCACTTGGGCCCATTGGCCTTGTACGACCTAGATTTAGTTTTAGGCTGCCTTGGGACGTCCTCCCACCTCCTTGGCCGCCACCTCTTGCTCCTATATAAGTAGATCCATATAGTAGCTTTTCCTTGGGATTTGTTTAGTTAAAAGTTAGCCATTGCAACTTCGTGTACTTCGTTTGTGTCCAACGAGCAGACCAAGACCGCTTACGGATCCCCACCTTTATCAATACTTCATATATACTCGCAATATTCAGATTGCTTTTATCATATTCTTGCTTGTTCTTCGATTGCTTGCAGGAATAGACCTTCGTGGTCAGGTTGATTGTGCTCCAGCGTGGTCAATAACCTTTCGGAGTTGGTTTAGCGATTGCTAAGGCGCAACGTCGTGCACGTTTGTAGTCGGATCGTCAAAGTCATCTTCACCAAATCGATAGTTATCATCTCATCGAAAGATCGGGACACCCCCGCCTCTATCAAGTGGTATCAATTTTCAGGTTGCTCGGTGAGAATTTCCAGTTTTTCCTAGATTAGATTTATTTTCTTACCTATTGTCCAAGAAAAAGCCACAAAACAAAAGTTAGATCTATTCATCCTTTGTCCTAGCCAGACTGAGCCTTTGCAATTTTCTTTTCATTGTTTGCATTATTGAATTATCGGTTGCATCGTCGTGTCGAGTTGCTGGTCTTAGTGTCTAGGTCGTTTAGAGTTTCGAGTTCTGTTCATATTAGTCACGTCGCCGCTGCATCGTTATCCCTTCCGCTGTCCACCACCCATCCATCAATTTCCTCCATGTGCTACCCACCGTTCATTGTCATAATCATAGTTGAGATCGTTTCCATCTTTGCTTGATCCAATCTACATCTTATCTACTTTGTTTTGGAAAGAGGGAGAGAGAAAAAAAAGGAAAAGAAAAAAAAGCGTGAGAAAAAAAAAGAGAGAAGAAAAAAAATTGGATCTATCTAGAATCAATCTCGTACCTGAATTCGGATTGGAATCTATTTTGCGCACTGTTCAGTAAAACAGGTGTATCTTCCTCAAACGAAGTCCGTTTTGGCTCCGTGAGTACTCAAATTGAAGATAGCGACGAGCCGCATCTAAATAGTTGCAGAAGCTAGTTCAATATTTGACACCTCAAAATCGGCTACTAAATAGGTCTTTTTGCCCTCCGAAGTTCGTGAACACAGCTTGTTCCAATTTTTCAGGCCAGTTTTAGAATTCTTTGACTCCTCATATCAACTCGGAATTGAGTGATTCTTTTTGCATTGGAAAGCTTGAGTTAGTAGCATTCTTTGAAAGATTTTATCAGAAAATTGTCTCAAACTTTTCAAGAGGAAAGTTGGAGAGAGAGTTGTTGTATATCCTGCTTGGCAGTTGTTTTTCATCATTATCTTCACTGCCGTTGTGATCTTCACTTATATCTTGCTGTCAAGAGCTACTTAGTATCCTTCATTGATGGTAGTTGTGCTACGTCGTGACCTTATTAGTGTTCTAGGCTCGCGTCTCTAGTCCAGTCTAGCCTAGGACCAGCACAGTACCATCGTTGAGCGTTTATTCAACATTGCATCTTTGAATTGATTATTGCTAATCTTTTGCTACCATATATAGCCAACCTAGCTCCACATATTTCTACACCGTGTATACGTACGCTCCCCTGGCAATCGCTTTACTCAATATTCGGAGTTACTTGACACCGCTGGTTGCCGATTACCGCCTGCTGCATGGTAAGAACGTGTAAGACATTGATATTTGCTTTACTGTGAGCGTTTTACCACCACATCCTAGTAGTTATAGGAACATTATTTTTGGGTTTTGTTTCTTGTTCTACTAATCATGACAGGATCCAGAGTCAATTCATGGGCTTCGTCGATCGCGGGAGACGTGCCACCACCTTTGCAAATACCACAACCGTCACGAGAGGTGCACAAACATCCAAATGCACATGATCAGTTTAATGTATCTATACCACCATTTAATGGCTGTTTTAAACCTGCTTTATATATTGAATGGGAGTTCGACATAAAAAATATATTTGCTTCCCATAATTTCGATGAACATAAAAAGGTTAAGGTTGCGGTTGGTTCTTTCACTGGTTATGCTTTGGTTTGGTGGAGTGAATATTATCGGTTACACCCTGTTTATATACCTACTACTTGGGATGATTTGAAACTTGCCATGCGACATACTTTCGTCCCTGCTTATTATACTCGTGACATGATTAAGAAGTTGCAACACTTAAAACAAGGTAGTGAAACTGTAACAAAATATTATGATGATTTACAAACTACCTTGTTGCATTCCTCTTTAGAAGAAAGTGAAGATGATTTTATGGATAGATTTTGGGGAGGATTAAACCGTGATATTCAAGAGATACTAATTCATGAAGAGTGTTATCCTATGGACCATTTGTTTCATCTTGCTTGCAAAGCTGAACAGGAAATAAAACGACGTGTTGGCCACGAGGAGAACAAGCACACGGTGCACATTCCAAGAGTTCATATGATTGTTCCTTCAACTACTAGGCATACTATGACAACCACATCCGTTGTTGTCAGGACTACATCACCTCCACCATGTGACACATCGCCCCCGAGAGTGGCTACATCATCTGAGTTGATCATAAGAGGTAATGACAAAGGTACTGATCTTCCATCTCTACATGAGAATGATGAATGCCTTGTCAATTTGAATGCACCATCTGATGAGCTACCCACTACTTTGATCACACCACCTATTTTAGAGGACTACGTTGATAATTTGACTTTGCCATGTGATCAAACAACTGAAATACCAACAATTTTGAGTGCACCCATTGAATTAACTATTGATGCAAAAGAACCAATGTTTAATCATTTTGATATGACCTCTAATCTTGGTGATGATTCTGTGTTGAATGACTTATTGCATGTTTGCTTATTTAAGCATTTTGTAGCATGTAAATTTGATGCAAGTAAGGTTTATTCACCAATGTTGGGATGGTTTAATGATGAACATTGTCAATCTTTTGAAATGAATAAGAGCTTCACTTATATGTGCAAACCGAGTTGCAATATTTTCATGCCTTCTACTTCTTGTGCTAATTTTTTGGCTTTAGATTTTATGAACTATGCAAGTTACTCATCTATTCATGTGTCATATATGCAAAAATCAAGGGAAGTAAAAATGGATGACATATACATATACAACATGTACACCTTGTCTCTTTTGTTAGCCACATTTCAGATTAAGCAACGCCGAGGACGGCTTTATTTTCAAGAAGGGGAGGATGATGAGGACATGACTACCTTGGATATGACCAAAAATATTGCATATATGCATATTTGTCAGGTGATTTCTAGTGCAAACTATTCAATAATCTATTTATGTTATCCAGAACAAAAATACTTCACAGACTTTTGTGTTTTGTCTAATTGCAGGTGTATGGGACATTTGTACAATCCACATATGAAGATAAGGAAGAAAGAGATGTTTATTTGCTGTCCAAAAAGTTCTCTCACGTCACTTTTGGCCCAAGAGAAGATAGAGTCCAAGTCTCTCACGTTCTGGATTCAGATTCGGACTGCACAGACATACCTGACTCAAAACGCACACAAGTTTTTCATACGGACTCCGAATTGGGTGATTCTTTTTGTTGGAAACTAGATTTCGTGCACTTTCCAACCCAATTGGAATCACCTTCAAATTCGTCCGGAGCGTTGAGTTGTGGACGAAACAATCTGATGCTGCAGCAGAATCCGAGTCAAACTACAAGTCCAAAGGTGTTACATCACCTCCACTTGGGCCCATTGGCCTTGTACGACCTAGATTTAGTTTTAGGCTGCCTTGGGACGTCCTCCCACCTCCTTGGCCGCCACCTCTTGCTCCTATATAAGTAGATCCATCTAGTAGCTTTTCCTTGGGATTTGTTTAGTTAAAAGTTAGCCATTGCAACTTCGTGTACTTCGTTTGTGTCCAACGACCAGACCAAGACCGCTTACGGATCCCCACCTTTATCAATACTTCATATATACTCGCAATATTCAGATTGCTTTTATCATATTCTTGCTTGTTCTTCGATTGCTTGCAGGAATAGACCTTCGTGGTCAGGTTGATTGTGCTCCAGCGTGGTCAATAACCTTTCGGAGTTGGTTTAGCGATTGCTAAGGCGCAACGTCGTGCACGTTTGTAGTCGGATCGTCAAAGTCATCTTCACCAAATCGATAGTTATCATCTCATCGAAAGATCGGGACACCCCCGCCTCTATCAGATGCCCACGCGGAGAGGAGTACGAGGGTTCACTGGTTCGACTTCAGTGTGAGGCTACCATCGCTGCAGAATAATAGGGGGTGTGGGTGAGTGGAGGGATGGCCTGGCTAGCGGTAGGAGTAGTAGGGGACGGTGAGGCCTTAGCAGCAGCACAGCCCGCCACGAGAGGCAGGAGCAGGCGTCACGACCAGCGCTGCTTTGGGCGGCTGGAGCAAGAAGACCAGAGGTTGAAGAAGCACTACGGCCGTTGGATGGACATCGTACGGTCACTGGAGCTAGAATTATTCATATTGACTAAGTTGAAAAAGCCCTCCGTCCCTGTCAACTTAGTACGCCCACAAGTCAGCATCCTACTATGCTGGGTCCTAGCTAGCAGGGGGAGTATTCATTTTTTGTGCGTAATAAGGAGGCACTTTCTTGTGTGCGAAGATATAGCTGGTGGGTCCGACCTGTCAGCGGGGGAACGTATTTTCGCAAAATACAGAGGCCCTTCCGGTGGGTCCCAGATGTCAGCTAGAGGAATCATTATTTTGCATGTAATAAGGAGGCATTTCCTTGTGTGTAGCCGTGGGCCCAGCTGTCGGCCTCTCCACGTACAGTCCACGTCCGATGGAAGTCGTTCCTTGACCATGTTAACCACGCCGTGTCTAGAGCACCAGGGCGGTGGACGACGGCGAGGCCTAGGAAGGGGACGACGTGGAGCTGGGGAAGACGCGGAAGTGGATGCCTACGTGGAGAGGAGTATGAGGGTTCACTGGTTCAGTTGTGGTGTGAGGCTGCCGTTGCCGCAGGGCCTAGCTGGCGGTGGGAGTAGTAGGGGGTGGTGAGGCCTCAACGGCAGCACAGCCGGCCACTGGAGGCAGGAGCAGGCGGTCTCGCCGGCGCTGGTTTGGGTGGCTGGTGCAAGAAGAGTAGCGATTGAAGAAGCAGCAGGACCGTTCGATTCAAATCCAATGGTTACTGCTGCTAGAATCGTTTGTTGACTAAGTTGACATGCCGTGCGTACGCGTCAACTTAGTAGGCCCACAGGTCAGCCTCCCAACTGGTGCACTCCAGATGTCAGTGGGAGGAATCAATTTTTTCGCGTAATAAGGAGGAAGTTGATTGCGTGCGGCCAGGCCAGCGGAGGGAGTAGGGTGGGTCGGTGAAGCCTGCGCGACATCACAGCGGGCCACAAGAGGAGGGCGCAGACAGTCCCGCCGGCGCTAGTTTAGGTGGCTGGAGCAGGAAGATCAGAGATTGAAGAAGCACGTCGACCGTTGGATGGATATCCAACAGCCACTGCTGCTATAATCGTGTGTTGACTAACAAAGCCTTGCGTAAACAAGTCCGCCTCAAAATCTATGGCGTGTACAACCCATTTGCTATTATTTTTATAATTTTTACTCATTTTCTAATTCATATGGAATTTATTGCAGCCCATTTTCCATTTTTAGAATTGCTGCCCATTTTCTGGTCAGTACTAGGGTTAAAAAATTAACTAAATATGTGCGAAATTTTGAAAATTCGCAATTTTTTGTTGGGGAACAAAATATTCTTAATCCAAAAATTAGTAGCCATACTAAAACAAACTTAAAAAGAAATTAGTACTATGTCATGTTAAATCCAATGAAATACTCCCTCCGTCCCAAAATTCTTGTCTTAGAATTGTCTAAATACGGATGTATCAAGTCACGTTTTGGTACTAGATACATCCGTATCTAGACTAATCTAAGACAAGAATTTTGGGACGAAGGGAGTATAAAATATCAGTGAAGAACAAAAACAAAAAAAAAGAAACTAATATCCCATTTGCTATAATTTTTTTGGAATTTTCTACCCCTTTGATATTACTTTTAACAGACACTGACCATACTCTTTGGCCAGGCCGGAATGCATCCCTCCCCGTCTTGAAATATTTGCAGCCCAGTAAGTCAGAGAAAACAAATAGGCCTAGCTTGGTATTCTTCAAAAAGAAATACCGGGCTACCTATTTTCCCAAAGAAAAAACTGCTGGGCTGGTCATGTTGTTAGACGAGCCACAGAGACCTTACAACCCAACTTATAGCCCACTCCTCCGAATTACTACTCAAAAAAAAGTTGTGCAATTCTGTCGTTAATTGACTATACGTTGAAAATGATGTGGGTCCCAGATATCAGCAGGGTGGATTAGAGTAAAAAACGAGGGGTGCATCTGAGTAGTAAAAGAGGCGCTTGCTTGTGTTCGGGAGTGGACCTAGTGGGTCTGTACTATCATACTCACAACTAGAGTCCTCTCCCGATTCACTATGTTGACAGGGAACGTTTCGAAAAAAACTATGTTGACAGGGCCGGACGGCGGCGCCGCGGGGAGCGCACCAAGGCGGAGGATAAAGTGCTGTCACCAATCTGCTAGGCTGGGTTGGACATTCTTATTGAAAAATAAAAATGGACCGGAACTATTTACGATGTTGACTACGATTTTTATGGGTCCGCTGGTTGCTGGAAGAAAATGCTGGGAGAAAGAAGACTGGTCGCTATGTTTGCCTAAGAATAATATCAATTGAATGCAACGACACTATCATAGGAAATCCTCCTGTTAAATCGTGAATTTAAAGAACTGGTGCATGAGCATTTAGCTTTATTTATTTATTTACTTATTTATGTTTAGGGGACCATGAGCATGTACCTGGGCCGGATTCATGTGAGAGCCTCCCTTCCATTTAACTATGGGTTCCTCTATTGGGCCTTCATCAGTGGGTTACATGTTATCAACAAGTGGAAAATGTGTTCCGTACGAAAAATAGTATGCGCTACGTACGGTACGGGGCACTAAAGGATCGAACCGTGCAACGACTTCCAAAACATTTGTGTTTGTCGTGCTAACAACATATTTATTCAACCAACAGACGAAGTATACTACTGATTGTACATTGAAAACAACAGCACAAGCAACCAGGGCTGGGGGTGCAACATAAGCAGTATGCAGGCCAGAAGACTAAAGATGCAGCCCCCGAGCCCTCAAGCTGCCTAGATCATCAAAGTGGATTGTCTAGTAAGTATTATCCAGCTTGTCCTCAGGCATCTGCAACTTTGTTTAGTCGTTGATGAAATCGACAAGAGCTTGAGACTTGATAGCTATCCTTGGCATATATTTCAAACCATGGGGTCCAATCTCAATGGCCCACTTGGCCACGTGACTCGTGGCTTCTTTGTTTTGAATAATATTGCCTGAGGGAGCAGAGCTGACCACAGTAATAGGGTGACCAAGAAAATAATGCTTGAATTTATGACTTGCGATGAACACCCCATATACTAGCTTCTGCCAATGTGGGTATCTTTGTTTAGACTCAATAAAGACCTCACTGACATAATAAGCCGACCTTTGGACTGGATACTCCTTACCCCGACTCTTTCCTTTCCACCACAACTGCCACGCTGACAGCTCTGCTATTTGCTGCCACATATAAGAGCAAAGGCTCCTTCTCAATAGGAGCTGCAAGAATTGGCGGCTCAGCCAGCTGCTTCTTAAGTGCTTCAAACGCCTCATTAGCAGCATCACTCCAAATAAAATGATCTGTTTTCTTCATCATCTAGTACATAAGAATAGCCTTCTCTCCCAGGCGGCTTATAAACCGACTTAAAGCTGCAATATGACTCGCCAGACCCTGGACATCATTGACGCATGCTGGCTTAGCCAATGAAGTGATGGCCTTAATTTTCTTTGGGTTAGCTTCAATGCCTCTCTCTAGGACCAAAAATCCCAAGAGCTTGCCTGCAGGCACACCAAAAACATATTTGGCTGGATTAAGAATCATCTTGTATACCCAGAGATTATCAACGGTCTCTTTCAGATCACCCAACAAAGTCTCCTTCTTCTTGGACTTCACGAAAATATCAGCCATGTAGGCATGAACATTGCGCCCAATTTGACTGTGAAAACAGTTCTGCACACAACGCTGATAAGTCGCCTGGGCACTCTTAAGCCCAAAAGGCATCGATACGTAGCAGAAAGCTCCAAAAGGTGTGATGAAAGTCGTCTTCTCTTGGTCTTTGACTGCCATCTTGATCTGATGGTATCTAGAATAAGCATCCAGGAAGCACAAACGCTCACAACCCACCGTAGCATCTACGATCTGATCAATACGGGGAAGAGCAAAGGGATCAGCCGGACAAGCTTTATTAAGGTATGTGTAGTCCACACACATGCGCCAAGTGCCATTATTCTTAAGTACCAGCACGGGGTTAGACAACCACTTAGGGTGAAAAACTTCAAAGATGAACCCAACTGCTAAGAGTCGGGCCACCTCTTCTCCAATGGCCTTGCGTCTCTCCTTATTAAAACGGCAGAGGAACTGCTTGACCGGTTTAAATTTAGGATCAATATTGAGAGTGTTGTTGGGGATATAACTAGTATGTATGACCCGCCCAGGAGGGGCCGGGTTATACCTATGGCGATTCATAATATGAAGCCCAAGACGATACTTGAAGATGGCGGTTTAGTTAAGGGCCCATGGCCCAAAGGCCGATTAAGGCCCGTAGAGATAAACCGCCATATATGTTTGACTTGTATTGTAAGGTAGGAATAGATAGTCACCAAGCCGAACACTGTTTATGAGTCGACCGAGACTCCATGAGCCGCTGGGCGCGACCTCTGTATATAAAGGGACGACCCGGCGGCGGTTCAGGACAAGTAAGATCATATCGAAAGCTAGGTCAGGCGGATTCGCTCCCTGGTAATCAAAACATAAGCAATCCCACCTCAAACTGGATTAAGCCATTACCTTCACCGCAAGGGGCCAAACCAGTATAAATTCCCGTGTCCTTTGTCCCGTTTTAACCCCTTTAAGCTTCCTAGTTGCGATGGATCCATGACTAAGTCCTTTTTCTAGGACATCTGTCATGACCTTTCCATGACAGTTGGCGCCCACCATGGGGCCAGCGCACGGTGGATTTGAGTTCTTGAAGGGAAACTTCAAAGGGCTCAAGGGATACGCTATGGGCCGGATGAGCAAGAGTCATCACGGCAAGCTCTACATTGATGATGCAGGTTGGGGCCCCGACGCCGGCTCAATTGAGTACGGGTATCGGGTCCCCTTCGGTGGAATCCACGTCTTCATCGGAAAGATCGGCGAGCCGGGCCTTGAGCCGGACATCTGCACCGACATCATCGAGACGGCTCAGCGTGCGAGACCCGCCCGAGCTCGGCCCGCCATGAAGCATGCCTTCATGGGATGCATCCATGGAGCGGAATTTGATGAAGGATTTGTGTCTGGCGGTGAGACGACCATCTACTCTGATGGTGAGTCGTCCACGGGTGAGACGGATTCGTTGTATCAACTGCAAGATGGCGGGCTAGGGGGCTGTTCCGATGGCAACGGTAGTCCGAACCCCTTTGAGCCGCCAAACAGAGTCGGGATCTTCATGGCTGGCATGCAACCCATGCAGAACTCTACGGCTGCGGCAGCAATGACTTCCAGGTCAGCAGCGGTGACGGCAGCCGGGGCAGGAGGCCCTGCGCACCCGCCGGCTGAGGTTTTGATGGCTCTAATGGATAAGATGACAGCGCTGTTAACCGCTATGGTCAATCCGACGGATCAAGCTCAATATGATGCGGAAGTGGCACAGTTACGTGAGGAGGTAGGACAAGCCAAGGAAAACCTAGTGGCAGAGGACATCAGGATGGCCGCAGAGCGGGCGGCTTTGGATGCTTGGGCCCAGCAGATTCAATCAGAGGCTTTTCCAGCTTACGATGTAAAAAAGGCATCAAATGAGATCGTGAGGAGAAGGCACCAGAAGGCTCAGTCTCGTCTGCCTATGGTTTATGAGCCTAGAAACCTCTTCTGCACGCCTGGTGCAGGGCCCAGTAACCCGCCAGAGGTAAACCAAGCTACAGCGCCCGGAGCTAGGATATCGGTTCAACCACGTGTGACGGAACCCCCTCGTCTGCATACTGCTCCGCCTCAGCATGTACCTATACCACCGGGTCATTATTCTAATCCCTTGGAGAACATGATTGCTGCGGCGGCACGATTGGCGGCTCTCCCAGTGGATGGCGACTCTCCAACGGTGCTTGAAACACAAAGGGTTAGAGAACTTCTTTAGACAGCATTGGCGCAACAGGAGGCGTATTCTTATAGTCGAGACAGCATTCATTCCACTCCTGGCCCAAGCCGGAGCTATAGCAGGCACATGGACTCACCAGCTGTTTCAAGCAACGCCCGGCGCCGTGACCAGCCGCGCGGGCATGACCTGGCTCGTGATGGAGCTCTTAATGTGGTTGATCAGGATAGAGTGCATCAACAAGCTGAGCAGGCGGCTCAGCAGGCGGCTTATCAGCCCCTTCTGGTTTATTCGACGACTTCAATTAAGGCAGGAGTGACCTCTAGGACTGCGGGTGTACCTTGTTTGGTGCCGGCTCTACGTAATGAGTGTTTGCCCAAGGATTTCAAGGGACCTCGAAAGGTGCCTAATTACACAGCCGACATACCCCCTGGGGCGTGGATTGAAATCCATGAGATGGCCATGGAGCTATTGGAAGTCAGTGACGCTGTGTGTGCCAAGTACTTCACCATGATGCTGGATGGAACGGCCCGTACTTGGTTGAAGGGGCTGCCACCTAATTCCATCGGTTCATGGGCAGAGTTAAAGGCCCGGCTTACTCAGAACTTTAAAGACACATGCAAGCAGCCCATGTCGATTGTGTACTTGACTAATTGCAAGCAAGAGGAGGGTGAATCCACGAAACATTGGGTGCGCCGGGTCAAATCTATAATACATTCATCTGATAAGATGGACGCCGGCTCTGCAGTCTTAATGTTGGAGAAAAATTGCCGTTTTGAGCCTCTGAAACAGAGGCTGGGGCGGCTCAAGCGTGATTGTAATGACATGGGCCAGCTGATGGCGCCTCTAGTCAAATATGTCGACTCTGATATTACCAAGGATCCCGAGTCTGACGATGAGAAGACAGGGAAGGGAAAGAAGAATGGCAACGCTAAGGTCCCGCAGCATAACCCGGTGAATCAAGGGGGTAATAATATATGTAAGGCTGATGGTAGCTTGGAGTTTGTGGCTAAGACCAATACGCAGGGCAACAATCAATGACGTAAGGGGAGGCCGCCTCCTCGGTCCGGCGGCTCAGGTCCCACTCTTGAGCAGTTGTTAAATGAGCCCTGTCCAAGGCATGGCACTCAGGAGAAACCGGCCACTCACCTGTGGAAGGATTGCACGATTATGAAGGCTTTCAAGAACTCTAACATGTTTGACAGCAATCATGGACCGGGCGGCGGCTCAGGCGCCGACAGTTTTCATGGCCTGGGTTATGGAGGTGGCGGTTCTAATTCCAACTTCCAAGGCCCCCAAGGTCATCAGGGCGGTTTCAATCAAGGAAACCAGGGTGGTTACAACCAGCAATACGTACAGGGAGGACAACAGCAGCAATCTGGATATCAGAGTAATCCAAAGCAGCTGAATAGTGGATAGTATCATGTGTTTACCACCAGTTTGTGCAAACGGGACTAGAATCTTCATAAGAGGGTTGTGAACGCTGTTGAGCCGGCAATTCCTCATTACTTGCGATGGTCTGAGCAGCATATTTTGTGGAGTAGAGAGGATCACCCTCCTCGGGTTGACAATCCGAGTCACTTGGCCTTGGTGGTGGTGCCTCAAGTTGGTGGATATAAATTCACTAAAGTGCTCATGGATGGAGGCAGTAGCATCAACATCCTTTATTATGAGACTTTCGGTTGCATGGGGTTTACTGATAAAAATCTTAAGACGTCCAACACTGTTTTCCATGGAGTGGTGTCTGGTAAGTCGGCGTACCCAGTGGGCAAGATTGAACTGGAGGTGGCCTTTGGAGATGAGCATGATTCCAGGGCTGAGAAGTTAACTTTTGAAGTGGTCAAAATCAAAAGCCCGTATCACGCTCTGTTTGGACGGCCAGCTTATGCAAAGTTCATGGCACGACCGTGTTATGTTTATCTGCAACTCAAGATGCCGGGTCATAAGGGAACCATCACAGTGCATGGGAGTCAGAAGATAGCCCTGGAATGTGAGGAAGGCGATGCTGCTTACGCTGAGTCTGTCTGTGCAACAGAGAAATTGAAGTTTTACAAGGACAATGTTGACCCGGCGGACATGACATCTTTGAAAAAGCCAACCATAGAGCATGAGCCGGTGATGAAGTTTAAATCAGCCGATGACACAAAGCTGGTTGATTTTGTTCCTGGCGACTCATCTAAGCAGTTCAGTATCAGTGCTAACCTAGATCCCAAATAGGAAAGCGTGCTCATCGAGTTCATCCGTGAGAACCGGGGCATCTTTGCATGGAAACCTTCTGACATGCCGGGTGTACCGAGAGAACTCGCTAAGCACACTCTCAATATTGATCCAAAATTTAAGTTGGTTAAGCAATTTCTTCGGTGGTTTAACAAGGAGAGGCGTAAGGCCATTGGTGAAGAAGTGGCCCGGCTCTTGGTGGCTGGGTTCATTGTTGAAGTTTTTCATCCAGAGTGGTTGGCTAACCCGGTGCTAGTGCTTAAGAAGAATGGCACCTGGCGTATGTGTGTGGATTACACGGACTTAAATAAGGCTTGTCCAGCTGATCCTTTTACTCTCCCCCGTATTGATCAAATCATTGATGGTACGGCGGGTTGTGAGCGTTTGATATTTTTGGATGCTAATTCTGGTTATCATCAGATCAAGATGGCAGTTAAGGACCAGGAGAAGACGGCTTTCATTACTCCCTTTGTAGCCTTCTGCTATGTGTCTATGCCTTTTGGGCTCAAGAGTGCCCATGCGACTTATTAGCGATGTGTGGAGAACTGTCTTCACAGTCAGATTGGGTGCAATGTTCATGCTTATGTGGACAACATTGTGGTGAAGTCCGAAGAGAAGGAGACCTTGATAGATGATTTGAAGGGAACCTTTGATAATCTCCGGGTCTACAAGATGATGCCTAACCCGGCCAAGTGTGTTTTTGGTGTGCCAGCAGGCAAGCTTTTGGGCTTTTTGGTTTCTAACAGAGGCATTGAGGCTAACCCGGAGAAGATCAAGGCCATCACCTCCTTGGCTAAGCTGGCGTGTATCAACGATGTTCAGCGTCTGGCGGGTCGTATTGCTGCCTTAAGCCGGTTCATAAGCCGGTTGGGTGAGAAGGCTGTACCACAGTATCAGATGATGAAGAAAACAAATAACTTCGTTTGGAGTGATGCTGCTAATGATGCGTTCAAGGACCTAACGAGATGGCTAGCTGAGCCGCCAGTTCTTACTGCTCCCATTGATAAGGAGCCATTGTTGTTATACGTGGTTGCTAACACCCGCGCTATCAGTGTGGCCATTGTGGTGGAGTGCAAAGAGGCTGGCCAGGAATATCTGGTTCAACAGCCGGTTTACTACATCAGTGAGGTGCTTATTGAGTCCAAGCAGAGATATCCACATTGGCAGAAGCTCGTTTATGGGGTGTGCATGGCCAGCCGGAAGCTTAAACAATATTTCCTGGGTCATCCCATCACTGTGGTCAGTTCTGCTCCCTAGGAGACATCATTCAAAACAGAGAAGCCATAGGACGAGTCGCCAAGTGGGCCATTGAGCTTGGGCCTCATCGTTTGAAGTATATGCCTCACACTGCTATCAAGTCTCAATCACTGGTGTATTTCATCAATGATTGGACAGAGCTGCAGATTCCTAAAGAGAAGCCAGATAATACATATTGGAATATTCATTTTGATGGGTCCAGGCAATTGGAGGGCTCGGGGGCTAGAGTTGTCTTAGCTTCCCCTTGAGGTGACAAATTTTGTTATGTGCTAAGGTTGATGTTTCCCTATACTAACAATGCAGCTGAGTATGAGGCCTTGCTCCATGGTCTTCGGATGGCTAAAGAGATGAGCTTAAGCCGGGTGAGGTGCTTGGGTGACTCAGATTTGGTGGCTCACAAGTCTCGGGCAAATGGGATTTCAAGGATCCCCTCATGGCGGTTTATCGCCGTGAAGTTGATGCTGTTGTTGGGCACTTCAAGGGTTATCAAGTGGAGCATATTGATCGCAGAAAGAATTAGGCGGCTGGTGCTTTAAGCCTGTTGGGATCTCATTGTAAGCCGGTACCACCTAATACTTTCTTGGATATCCTGCATAACCCTTCTGTCAAGTTGCCTACAGAGGAAGACCTGGCTGTTCCTGACCCAGAGGCACAATTGGTGGTGGCTCTTCACGTTATCCCAGATGGACAGTACCATATTTGGCTTATATGACCCAGGGCGAGTTACCTGAGGATGAAACCTTGGCCAGATAGATAACCCGGCGGTCTAAGTCAATGACAATTGCCAATGGCGAGTTACACCATCGTAGTGTCACTGGGGCGTTTCAGCGTTTTGTCTCTCCTAAGGAGGGTCAAGAGATTCTTCGTGAGATTCATGAAGGAGATTGTGGTCATCATGCCGATTCAAAGTCCCTTGTGGCCAAAGCTTTTCGTCATGGGTTTTATTGGATGACGACTCACGCTGATGCAGAGGATCTGGTCAGTAAATGTGATGGTTGACAGAAATTCTCACGGCGAGCTCACATGCCGGCTCAAGAATTGAGGATGATTCCAATTACTTGGCCGTTTGCAGTGTGGGGACTTGACATGGTTGGGCCTTTTAAAAGGTCTAAGGATAAAAAGACCCACCTCTTGGTGGCGGTTGACAAATTCACAAAGTGGGTTGAAGCAGAGCCGGTCAGTAAGTGTGACACGACAACGGCGGTTCAATTCATGAAAAAGGTGATTTTCCGTTTTGGCTTTCCCCACAGTATCATAACTGATAATGGCACTGACTTATCCAAAGGTGCTATGAGAGAGTTTTGTCAACGTGAGCATATACGTCTTGATGTATCATTAGTAGCTCGCCCTCAATCCAACGGTCAAGCTGAAAGAGCCAATCAACAGATCTTGAGAGGCATCAAACCCCGCCTTATGGTTCCTTTGCAATGGACGCCGGGTTGTTGGGTGGAGGAGTTACCTTCTTTCATATGGAGTATCAATACTACCCCAACAGCTCTACGGGTTGCACGCCTTTCTTCATGGTTTACGGAGCAGAGGCGGTTCTCCCTAGTGTCATCCGTCATGACTCTCCTCGTGTGGCGGCTTATGTCGAAGCTGATAATGAGCAAGCACGTCAAGATGCACTGGACCTCTTCGATGAGAAGCGTGACCTTGCAGCAGCCTGTTCGGCGATTTATCAACAAGACCTGCGCCGCTACCATAGCCGTCGGGTTAACTCCAGAACCTTTCAAGAAGGTGACTTGGTGCTCCGGCTCATACAGGATCAAACTGATATGCACAAGTTGTCCCCACCTTGGGAAGGGCCCTTTGTGGTCAGCAAGAATTTGAACAACGGGTCATACTACCCTATCGATGTTCGAGAGCACAAAGACTCACGTAAGTCGGAGGAGGAGACCCGCCGGCCGTGGAATATCGCTCATCTTTGGCCTTACTACACTTGAGCCACTGGCTCTTATGGTGTACATATTTTTGACGATGTATATATTATGATAAGTAAATAAAGTAGGACCTCTGTCCTTTTCATCCTCAAATGATCATATGCCTTCATCATCATAATTCCAAAGACCAATTGGGGGCTGATCGTATTCGACTATAGCTTAACTCCTTTGGCACAGCTTCCTGATCATATCCGAATCACAATTGATCAAACAAATTGATCATTTGGGGGCTTGATCGTATCCGAATCATAGCTTAACCCCTTTTGGTCTGACTCTGATCATATACAAATTAGAGTCGTTAAAAAAGTCTAAGGGTCACTAGGGGGCTTCCTGTTCAAACATAGGTCGTATTCGAACCAAAGAGAACATAGATGTCGGTACCCTCTTGATAGGCGCAATGCCAAAACCACAAGGGGGCTTCTTGATCGTATTCGAATCATAGCTTAACCCCTTTTGGTCTGACTCTGAACGTATTCATATAAGAGTCATTAAAAAAGTCTCAAGGTCATTTGGGGGCTTCCTGTTCAAACATAGGTCGTATTCGAACCAAAGAGAACATAGCTGTCGGTACCCTCTTGATCGGCGCAAAGCCAAACCCACTAGGGGGATTCTTGATCGTATTCGAATCATAGCTTAACCCCTTTTGGTCCGGCTTACTGGTCGTATTCGAATCAGAAGCCTCACTTTTTCTCTCGGTTTGGCTTAAGTTTTTTGAAAACAATCTTTTGGGTTTGTCTTGAGACTTTTTTGTTCATATGTGAGGCATATATATATATATATATGTGGTTTCTATTTAACCCGGCTTAACTTTGGATGATAAGTCATCAGCATATGACAATCATCAAGCATTTGGAAGTCTTGGCTTCTAAAGATTGGGTTATCACCCTTACTGCACAGGTCACATACGCCGGCAGTGAAAATTCAATATCACAGGTATGATATTATTATTATAGTTGTGTTTCAAAGTTATGATTCATAACAGGCTTATCTGTGACTCCTTTTACACATCAGTGGTTATATGTGAGATACTATGACCCGCCCTGCGGTAAACCGCCAAGGGATCTTGTGATCTATTCCTAGAGAATTTATAGTAACATCATTGCAATCATGCTTTTCACTGAAGGAACTATCAAGTATGGGTGCAATAGCAATGATCTCATGTTTAACATAAGGAACTATAGCAAATTGGTCTTCATAAATATTGGTATCATGGCCACAAGAATAGCAAGCATCATGTTCATCAAGGGATATTTCAATCATCAGAAACATAATTATCTATAGATTCATGCATATCATTATTTTCTTCCAAAGCAACGGTCATGCTCTCAATAAATTCTTTGACATAAACATTATGAGCATAGTTTTCATAGCAATATTTAAGTATGTCAAAATTTTCAGATTCGTAGAGAGCAATATCATACTTTTCAATCAAAGAAGCAACTTCATAAGCACTCTTAAAAGTAACAAAGAAGATAAGATTTCGTTATCATTAAACTCACATAGGTAGGGAAGGTGTTTTTTAGGGCTCTTAGAGCAACAAGTAAAATCATAAATTTCACAAAGATTCTAAGCATAAAACAACTATCTGTTTATTTGATCCCATAAGAGTGTCCCTTTTTCAGACAAATGGTGACGCACAAAATGAGCATGCTCATCTACAGATTTCCCATCAACTAGGCTAGTTGGGGTTTCAGCACGAGCGTATAAGGATCGAAGATGATCTAAGTAGAACACTTTAAGTGGATCCATATCAGTAGTTTTTTGGCAAGCAAAGATGCAAGCAAATAGAAGGCACATGGAAACACAAACATAAAGACATACTGGAAGAAGGCGAAGAAAAGGCAAAGGTTTTCAAAAATCATTTTAGAAGTGGGGGAGAGGAAAATGAGAAGCGAATGGCAAATAATTTAATGCGAGGGAGAAGAGTTTATGATGGGTAGTTGCTATGTCTTGACTTGGCGTAGATCTCCTCGGCAATGGCGCCAGAAATCCTTCTTGCTACCTCTTGAGCATGTGTTGGTTTTCCCTTGAAGAGGGAAGGGTGATGCAGCTAAGTAGCGTAAGTATTTCCTTCAGTTTTGAGAACCAAGGTATCAATCCAGTAGGAGACGACACACAAGTCACCTAGTACCTGCACAAACAATCAAGAACGTTGCAACCAACGCGATAAAGGGGTTGTCAATCCCTTCAGGGCCAATCGCAAATTGAGATCTGATAGAGATAATAAAGTAAATATTTTTGGTATTTTTGTTGTATAGATTGGAAAGTAAAGATTGCAATAAAAAAGAATGGCGATAGAAATTGTCAAGTTGATTCTATATAGTGGAAAAGAAACCCGGGGGCCATAAGATTCACTAGTGGCTTATCTCAAGATAGCATGTATTATGGTGGGTGAACAAATTACTGTTGAGCAATTGATAGAAAAGCGCATAATTATGATGACATCTAAGGCAATGATCATGAACATAGGCATCACGTCTGTGTCAAGTAGACCGAAATGATTCTGCATCTACTACTATTACTCCACACATCAACCATTATCCAGCATGCATCTAGAGTATTAAGTTCATAAGAATAGAGTAACACATTAAGCAAGATGACATGATGTAGAGGGATAAACTCAAGCAATGTGATATAAACCCTCCTTTTATCCTCGATGGCAACAATACAATATGTGCCTTGTTGCCCCTACTGTCAATGGGAAAGGACACCGCAAGATTGAACCCAAAGCTAAGCACTTCTCCCATTGCAACAAAGATCAATCTAGTAGGCCAAACTAAACCGATAATTCGAATAGACTTGCAAAGATATCAAATCATGCATATAAGAATTCAGAGAAGAACCAAATAATATTCATAGATGATCAAGTTCATAAATCCACAATTCACTGGATCTCGGCATACACACCGTAAACGAGTATTACATCGAATAGATATCCAAGAACATCGAGGAGAATTTTGTAATGAGAATCAAAGAGAGAGAAGAAGCCATCTAGCTAATAACTATGGACCCAAAGGTCTATGGTAAACTACCTACGCTTCATCGAAGAGGCAATGGTGTTGATGTAGAAGCCCTCCGTGATCGATTCCCCCTCCGGCAGATCACCAAAAAAGGCCCCAAGATGGGATCTCATGGGTACAGAAGGTTGCGGTGGTGGAAAAGTGTTTTCGTGGCTCCCCCTGATGTTTCTAGGGTATAATAGTATATATAGGCAAAAGAAGTACATCAGTGGAGCTACGAGGGGCCCACGAGGGTGGGGGCGTGCTGATAACCCACAAGTATAAGGGATCGCAACAGTTTTCCAGGGTAGAGTATTCAACCCAAATTGATTCATTCGACACAAGGGGAGCCAAAGAATATTCTCAAGTATTAGCAGTTGAGTTGTCAATTCAACCACACCTGGATAACTTAGTATCTGCAGCAAAGTATTTAGTAGCAAAGTAGTATGATAGTAATGGTAACAGTGGCAAAAGTAACAATAGCAGTTTTGTAGTAATTGTAATAGTGGCAACGGAAAAGTATATAAGCGAAGCACAATATGTGAAAAGCTCGTAGGCATTGGATCAGTGATGGATAATTATGTCGGATGCGATTCCTTATGTAATATCTATAACATAGGGTGACACGGAACTAGCTCCAGTTCATCAATGTAATGTAGGCATGTATTCCGAATATAGTCATACATGCTTGTGGAAAAGAACTTGCATGACATCTTTTGTCCTACCCTCCCGTGGCAGCCGGGTCCTAATGGAAACTAAGGGATATTAAGGCCTCCTTTTAATAGAGAACCGGACCAAAGCATTAACACATAGTGAATACACGAACTCCTCAAACTACGGTCATCACCGAGAAGTATCCCAATTATTGTCACTTCGGGGTTGTCGGATCATAACACATAATAGGTGACTATAGACTTGCAAGATAGTATCAAGAACTCACATATATTCATGAAAACATAACAGGTTCAGATCTGAAATCATGGCGCTCGGGCCCTAGTGACAAGCATTAAGCATGGCAAAGTCATAGCAGCATCAATCTAAGAACATACTGGATACTAGGGATCAAACCCTAACAAAACTAACTTGATTACATGGTAAATCTCATCCAACCCATCACCGTACAGCAAGCCTACGATGGAATTACTCACGCACGGCGGTGAGCATCATGAAATTGGTGATGGAGGATGGTTGATGATGACGACGGCGACGAATCCCCCTCTCCGGAGCCTCGAACGGACTCCAGATCAGCCCTCCCGAGAGAGATTAGGGCTTGGCGGCGGCTCCGTATCGTAAAACGCAATGAAACTTTCTCTCTGATTTTTTCTCCGTGAAACGGAATATATAGAGTTGGAATTGAGGTCGGTGGAGCATCAGGGGGCCCATGAGACAGGGGGCGTGCCTAGGGGGAGGGGGCGCGCCCCCCACCCTCATGGTCAGGGTGTGGGCCCCCTGGCCTTGATTCTTTCGCCAGTATTTTTTATATGTTCCAGAAGTTATCTCCGTGGACTTTCAGGTCATTTCGAGAACTTTTGTTTTCTGCACAATAAAAAACACCATGGCAGTTCTGCTGAAAACAGTGTCAGTCCGGGGTAGTTTCATTCAAATCATGCAAGTTAGAGTCCAAAACAAGGGCAAAAGTGTTTGGAAAAGTAGATACGTTGGAGACGTATCAACTCCCCCAAGCTTAAACCTTTGCTTGTCCTCAAGCAATTCAATTGATAAATTGAAAGTGATAAAGAAAAACCTTTACAAACTCTGTTTGCTCTTGTTGTTGTAAATATGTAAAGCCAGCATTCAAGTTTTCATCAAAGATTATGAACTAACCATATTCACAGTAACACTTAGGTCTCATGTTTACTCATATCAATGACATAATCAACTAGCGAACACTAATAATAAAACTTGGATGACAACGCTTTCTCAAAACAATCATAATATGATATAACAAGATGGTATCTCGCTTGCCCTTTCTGAGACTGCAAAACATAAATGTAGAGCACCTTTAAAGATCAAGGATTGACTAAACATTGTAATTCATGGTAAAAGAGATCCAGTCAAGTCATACCCAATATAAACTAATAGTAATGCATGCAAATGATAGTGTGCTCTCCAGCGGGTGCTTTATAATAAGAAGGTGATGACTCAACATAAAAGTAAATAGATAGGCCCTTCGCAGAGGGAAGTAGGGATTTGTAGAGGTGCCAGAGCTCGATTTTAAAGTAGATATGAATAACATTTTGAGCGGTATACTTTCACTGTCAACATAACAACTATGAGATCTCGATATCTTCCATGCTACATACATTATAGGCAGTTCCCAAATAGAATGGTAAAGTTTATACTCCCCCACCACCAACAAGCACACTCCACGGCCATCCGAAACAACGGGGTCCCGTCCATACCAATAACAGTCCTGGGGGAGTTTTGTTTTAATTATTTTGATTTGCTTTGATCTTTTTTATCATGGGACTGGGCATCCCGGCCACCAGCCATTTTCTCGTGAATGAGGAGCGGAGTCCACTCCCCTTGAAAATAACCCACCTAGCATGGAAGATACAGACAGCCCTAGTTGAAACATGAGTTGCTTGAGCATACAAAACAGAATTTCATTTGAAGGTTTGGAGTTTGGTACATACAAATTTACTTGGAACGGCAGGTAAATACCGCATATAGGAAGGTATGGTGGACTCATATGGCATAACTTTGGGGTTTATGGAGTTTGGATGCACAAGCAGTATTCCCGCTTAGTACAGGTGACGGCTAGCAAAAGACTGGGAAGAGACCACCTGAGAGAGCGACAATAGTCATGAGCATCCATTAAAATCAATTAACACTGAGTGCAAGCATGAGTAGGATATAATCCACCGTGAACATAAATATCATGAAGGCTATGTTGATTTGTTTCAACTACATGCGTGAACATGTGCCAAGTCAAGTCATTCAAATCATTCAAAGGAGGATACCATCCTATCATACCACATCACAACCATTTTAATAGCATGTTGGCACGCAAGGTAAACCATTATAAGCTCCTAGCTAATTAAGCATGGAATAAGCAACTATAATCTCTAATTGTCATTGCAAATATGTTTATTCATAAAGGCTGAATTAGGAACGATGAACTCATCATATTTACAAAAACAAAAGAGGTCGAGTTCATACCAGCTTCTCTCATCTCAATCAGTCCATCATATATCGTCATTATTGCCTTTCACTTGCACGACCGTACGGTGTGTATAATAATAATAGTGCACGTGCATTGGACTAAGGTGGAATCTGCACGCATTCAATTCAAGAGAGAAGACAAAGTAACATGGGATCTAAGTTAAATCAACAATCATGCATATGAGAGCCACTAAACATTTTCATTATGGTCTTCTCCTCTCGACCCCCAAAGGAAAGAAAAGAAATAAAACTATTTACACGGTAAAGCTCCCAACAAGCAAAAGAAGAATGAGAAATCTTTTTGGATTTTTATTTTAATTACTACTACAAGCATGGAAATTAAACTAACTAATTTTTTGGGGTTTTCTTAAGGTTTATCAAACACACAAGAAGAAAGCTAGAAAAAGAAATTAAGCTAGCATGGATAATACAATGAAAGGTGTGTGAACATGAATGTAAAGTCGGTGAGAAATACGTACTCCTCCAAGCTTAGGCTTTTGGTCTAAGTGGGTCTATGCCCAAGGATCGCGGCTACTCTCCCCGGTGTATTGAGGAGTGTCATCTGGATACCACTGGCTAGCGATCTCCTCCGGATCCCACTGATAACATGATGGACGATAAGGATCCAATGGTGGTTCTTGCTCAGGCTCTAGAGCTGATGTCTAGCCTCGGTGCGCATACACGGCCTTCGGCAAGACGAGGTACTGGCCTGTAGTTAAATCAAACAAAGAAGGCGTAGGTAGGGTAATAATCTCATTGTGTTTCTTATTAAATCTCAGGTTATACAGAAGCATCTTATCATCATTGTCAACAAATAAACTCATGCGCTACCATGCTCCTGTAATCTAAAAAGGTAAGGGGCAACAGTGTCTCCTCTTTCTCATCATGCCTAATAGGTATCTCAAAATGTTTAGCAACGCGCACAGCATAGATACCTCCAAAGATGGGGCCCTTTGTACGGTTTAAGCTCAATCATTTAGCAATAATGGCACCCATACTAAAAGTGTTATCACCGAATAAGGCATGGAGAAGAATAATAATATCAGGAACACTGAAGTTTCCACTATTTCCATGACCAATTAAGCATCTACTAGCAAATATGGCAAAGTAGCGTAAAACAGAAAATGTATGCTAGTGATTCTCGCATCGGAACCCTTCCTCGATTCCCCTACAGTGATAGTATCAATAAAACCATCCACATCTTTACGATGTGGTTCATCTAAGCTGCCCTCAAAGAGTATTCTACAAGCCGCGCAAAAATTACGTAATGACATTTCCTTAGACTCATCATATAAATGAAAAGATACTGAAGGTGGTGAATTCTTAGGATAATAGTAAAAGTTTTGCACGAAAGTATTGGTAAGTAAGTGATACTGTTTGATCCAGTCGTGGAGGAAGTCGGTGAGGCCAGCATTTTCAGCCAAAGAATAAAAGTCTTCATAAATCCCGGCTGCTCTCAAGAAATTATCCCATGGCCACTCACAAGGCCTTACTTCCGCTATGCGAGGAAGATTATACTTAGCCTTTTCTTTCTCCTTAGCCTATTTATCCTTAGAGCTTTGACTAGAAGAGCCCCTCAAGAACAACTTCTTCATCTTTTTCTGAAAATTTCTGAAATTTTTAGTAACTTCAAAATAAAAGTGAATCAAACTAAACAAGATTGATAGAAACTACTCCCACAAGTGCCTAGACCCTATATCATGCATTAGAATTACTTGGGACCTCATAAATTTGACATGCAAGCTCAAGAAAAGGGTCACCTAGGCAGCAAAAATTTGCAATGAATAAAGCACTAGAGCAAAAACTATTTGGACCAATGGAGGAGTCGCATACCAAGCAACAATCTCCCAAAGCAGTTTTGTGAATGGAGCTTTGAGCAAGGAGATCAAAAATTGCAGCAAAATGAGCTAGAACTCGTGCTTGAGCTGGATGGGAATTTTTTGGGAGGAAGATGGAGTGTGTGGGTGCAGGAATAAGTGGAGGGGGGCACCATGGGCCCACGAGACAGGGGGGCGCGCCTAGGGGGAGTGGGCGCGCCCTGGACCCTCGTGGCCAAGTGCTTGCCCCCTGCTGTATTATCAGCGCCTAAAATCCTCAAATATTCCATAAAAAGTCATACTAAATTTGCAGGGCATGTGGAGCACTTTTATTTTCGGGATATTTTTTCTTGCATGGATAATTGAGAAAATAGACAGATAATACTATTTTTGCTTTATTTATTCTAAATAACAGAAAGTAAAAAGGGAGTACATAAGGTTGTGCCTTCTAGTTTCATCCATCTCATGATCATCAAAAGGAATCCATTAACAAGGTTGACCAAGTCTTGTTAACAAACTCATTCCGAATAACATGGAACCGGAGAAATTTCGAATAACACTAGGTTACCTCAACGGGGATATGAACATCCCCAATAATAAAAATATCATACTTTTTCTTGACAGTAGGAAGATGAAATTCGAAACCTCCAATAATGATAGTTGGAATTTTTCCAATAGAATTGATGTTGTGAACTTGAGGTTGTTTCCTCGGAAAGTGTACCGTATGCTCATTACCATTAACATGAAAAGTGACATTGCCTTTGTTGCAATCAATAACAGCCCCTGCAGTATTCAAAAAGGGTCTACCAAGGATAATTGACATACTATCGTCCTCGGGAATATCAAGAATAATAAAGTCCGTTAAGATAGTGACATTTGCAACCACAACAGGCACATCCTCACAAATACCGACAGGTATAGCAGTTGATTTATCATCCATTTGCAAAGATATTTCAGTAGGTGTCAACTTATTCAATTCAAGTCTACGCTATAAAGAGAGGGGCATAACACTAACACCGCCTCCAAGATCACATGAAGCGGTTTTAACATAGTTTCTTTTAATGGAGCATGGTATAGTTGGTACTCCTGGATCTCCAAGTTTCTTTGGTATTCCACCTTTAAAAGTGTAATTAGCAAGCATGGTGGAAATTTCAGCTTCCGGTATCTTTCTTTTATTTGTAATGATATCCTTCATATATTTAGCATAAGGGTTTACTTTAATCATTTCAGCAAAACGCTCAAAATCCTCAACATCCTTTGTCCTGGATGGTTTAGGAGGAAAGGGCATGGGTTTCTGAAGCCATGGTTCTCTTTCTTTACTGTGCTTCCTAGCAACAAAATCTCTCTTATCATAACGTTGATTCTTTGATTGTGGGTTATCAAGATCAACGGGAGGTTCAATCTCCACATCATTATTATTGCTAGGTTGAACATCAACATGAACATTATCATTAACATTATCACTAGGTTCATGTTCATCACCTGATTGTGTTTCAGCATCAGAAATAGAAGTATCATTAGGATTCTCAGGTGTGTCTATAACAGGTTCACTAGAAGCATGCAAAGTCCTATCATTTTTCTTTTTCTTCTTTCTAGAAGGACTAGGTGCATCTACATTATTTCTCTGAGAATATTGCTCAATTCTCAGGGTGGCCTTCTGGATACAAAGGTTCCTGAGTCATTCTATCAGTTCTAGTAGCCACTCTAACAACAAAGTCGTGTTTATTATTTAATTCATCGAGCAAATCACTTTGAGCTTTAAGTACTTGCTCCGCTTGAGTGGTAACCATAGAAGCATATTTGCTCATGAGTTTAAGTTCACCTTTAACTCTAGCCATATAATCACTCAAGCATCCTATCTCGAAAGCATTATTCTTTAATTCTCTACCAACATAAGGATTAAAACTTTCTTGTCTAGCCATAAAGTCATCAAATTCATCTTAGCATTGGCTATGAAATTTAGTAGATGGGATTTCAACTTTATCATATCTATAGAGAGAATTTACCTTTACTACCTGTGTCAGGTTATCAAGACAATGTGTTTCTTCAATAGGTAGATTAAGACCATGTATTTATTCAATAGGAGGCAAATTCTTAACATCTTCAGCTTTAATACCTTTTTCTTTCATTGATTTCTTTGCCTCTTGCATATCTTCACGACTGAGAAATAGAACACACATCTTCTTCGGAGTAGGTTTAGGAATAGGCTCAGGAGTTGGCTCAATTGGCTCAGGAATTGGCTTAGGAAGAGTCCAATTATTTTCATTAGTCAACATATTATTCAATAGTAATTCAGCTTGGTCGACTGTTCTTTCCCTGAAAACACAACCAGCACAACTATCCAAGTGGTCCTTGGAAGCATCGGTTAGTCCATTATAAAAGATATCAAGTATTTCATTTTTCTTAAGAGGATGATCAGGCAAAGCATTAAGTAATCGGAGAAGCCTCCCCCAAGCTTGTGGGAGACTCTCTTCTTTGATTTGCACAAAATTATATATTTCCTGCAAGTCAGCTTGTTTCTTATGAGCAGGGAAATATTTAGCAGAGAAGTAATACATCACATCCTGGGGACTACGCACACAACCAAGGTCAAGAGAATTAAACCAAGTTTTAGCATCACCCTTTAATGAGAACGGAAATATCTTAAGGATATAGTAATAGCGAGACTTCTCATAATTAGTAAACAGGGTGGCTATATCATTTAACTTGGTAAGGTGTGCCACAATAGTTTCAGATTCATAGCCATAAAAAGGATCAGATTCAACCAAAGTAATTATCTTAGGATCAATAGAGAATTCATAATCCTTATCAGTAACAAAGATATATAGGTGAAGTAGCAAAAGAGGGGTCATATTTCATCCTAGCATTCAGAGTTTTCTGTTTAAGTTTAGCTAGTAATTTCTAAAGATCAGATCTATCATTGCAAGCAAAAAGATCTCTAGTAGTTTCTTCATCCATAACATAACCCTCAGGAACAACAGGCAATTCATACTTAGGGGGAGAACCTTCATCATCACTATCATCAATAATTTCATCTTCAATAATTTCATTCTCTCTAACCCTAGCAAGCTGTTCATCAAGAAATTCACCTAATGGCACAGTAGTATCAAGCATAGAAGTAGTTTCATCATAAGTATCATGCATAGCAGAAGTGGCATCATCAATAACATGTGACATATCAGAATTCATAGCAGTAGCAGGTTTAGGTATCGCAAGCTTACCCCAAACAGAAGGAGAATCTAGTGCAGAGCTAGATGGCAGTTCCTTACCTCCCCTCGTAGTTGAGGGAAAAATCTTAGTTCTTTCATCTTTCAAGTTCCTCATAGTGATCAGCAGATATAAATCTCAATTTACTCAAAGAATAGATCTATGCTCCCCAGCAACAGCACCAGAAAATAGTCTTTATAACCCACAAGTATAGGGGATCGCCACCGTTTTCCAGGGTAGAGTATTCAACCCAAATTTATTGATTCGACACAAGGGGAGCCAAAGAATATTCTCAAGTATTAGCAGTTGAGTTGTCAATTCAAGCACACCTGGATAACTTAGTATCTGCAGCAAAGTATTTAGTAGCAAAGTAGTATGATAGTATTGGTAACAGTGGTAAAAGTAACGATAGCAGTTTTGTAGTAATTGTAACAGTAGCAACGGAAAAGTAAATAAGAGAAGCACAATATGTGAAAAGCTCGTAGGCATTGGATCAGTGATGGATAATTATGTCGGATGTGATTCCTCATGTAATAGCTATAACACAGGGTGACACAGAACTAGCTCCAGTTCATCAATGTAATGTAGGCATGTATTCCGAATATACTCATACGTGCTTATGGAAAAGAACTTGCATGGCATCTTTTGTCCTACCCTCCCGTGGCAGCGGGGTCCTAATGGGATCTAAGGGATATTAAGGCCTCCTTTTAATAGATAACCGGACCAAAGCATTAACACATAGTGAATACATGAACTCCTCAAACTACGGTCATCACCGAGAAGTATCCCGATTATTGTCACTTTAGGGTTGTCGGATCATAACACATAATAGGTGACTATAGCCTTGCAAGATAGGATCAAGAACTCACATATATTCATGAAAACATAATAGGTTCAGATCTGAAATCATGGCACTCGGGCCCTAGTGACAAGCATTAAGCATGGCAAAGTCATAGCAACATCAATCTCAGAACATAGTGGATACTAGGGATCAAACCCTAACAAAACTAAGTTGATTACATGGTAAATCTCATCCAACCCATCACCGTCCAACAAGCCTACGATGGAATTACTCACGCACGACGGTGAGCATCATGAAATTGGTGATGGAGGATGGTTGATGATGATGACGACGACGAATCCCCCTCTCCGAGCCCCGACCGGACTCCAGATCAGCCCTCCCGAGAGAGATTAGGGCTTGGCGGCGGCTCCGTATCGTAAAACGCGATGAAACTTTCTCTCTGATTTTTTCTCCGCGAAATGGAATATATAGAGTTGGAGTTGAGGTCGGTGGGGCATCAGGGGGGCCACGAGACAGGGGGCGCGCCCAGGGGGAGGGGCGCGCCCCCCACCCTCGTGGACAGGGTGTGGGCTCCCTGGCCTTCATTCTTTCGCCAGTATTTTTTATATTTTCCAAAAGTTATCTCCGTGGATTTTCAGGTCATTCCGAGAACTTCTGTTTTCTACACAATAAACAACACCATGGCTGTTCTGCTAAAAACAGCGTCAGTCCGGGTTAGTTTCATTCAGATCATGCAAGTTAGAGTCCAAAACAAGGGCAAACGTGTTTGGAAAAGTAGATACATTGGAGACGTATCATGCGCCTACCCCCCTGGGTGCGCCGTACTGCCTCGTGGCTTCCTCGTAGAGTCCTAGACTTCAGCTCCAAGTCTTCTGGATTGCTTTCGGTCCAAGAAAGATCCTCGCGAAGGTTTCATTCTGTTTGGACTCCGTTTGATATTCCTTTTCCGTAAAACACCAAAAGAGGCAAAAAAACAGAAACTGGCACCGGGCCTCTGGTTAATAGGTTAGTCCCAAAAATAATATAAAAGAGCATATTAAAGCCCATTAAACATCCAAAACAGATAATATAATAGCATGGAACAATCAAAAATTATAGATACGTTAGAGACGTATGAATGAACAGTTCCCGGTGGGGGTTGGGTGAACAAGACCCCGACCATGTGTAGGCGGTTGCCGCTAGATGAACGGGACCCCGAGGAGGGCGCCACACCCCATCCAATTGTGGTGGATCAACAGGACCCATGGAGGCTCTATGAACATTAGTCGGTGGAGCCTGGAGGACGACGGTGGATGAACTATACCCCGTGGCCCGTGGAGTCCCATTTTGCAGTACGCCACAGCCCTCCCGATGAACAGGACCCCATTTCAACTACATGCGCTCTAACAGAAGTCTGTCTCCTCTGTTTTGTGGTACGCCACACCCCTCCCAATCAATAGGACCCCGTTTCAACCAAAGGCGCTCAAATAGAAGTCTATTTCTTCCGTTTTGTGATACGGCAAACCCTCCCAATCAACAGGATCCCATTTCAACCGTAGGCGGTCAAGCAGAAGGTCGTTTCTTCAGTTTTGCGGTACACCAGGACTCGTTTCGACTGTTTCATCCAAGCCGGTTGGCTCCTGATGAACAAGATGCATTTCGTTGCCTCCCGATGAAGACGTCGCTTTTTCTCCATTCCGACCCTACTAGTTGGCTGCCGATGAACATGACGTCATTGCTACCGCCCGTTGCCTCTCCATGTACACGAGCCCTGGCCGTACTTATGCACGAGTACGTGTTCGAGACCCCTCCATTGTATGTACGTATGTGGTCATATTTTTTGGCATGTGGTTGTACGTTTGTGTACATGGTTTAGATGGGACTACCTGAACTGCTACATTGGGGGCTCTACTATAACACATGCCGCTACTTACACCACCACATTTCATCGTTGCAAAGAGACCAATCAATCAGTATGTACGTACACATTCGCGACCAGACAGACAATGCTACGTACACTCCGACCGAATGGGTCCAAGATGTGAGGGAGGATAAGGACGCGCTTCCTTGTGTGCAAAAATATAGTTGTTGGGTCCTAGCTCTCCAGGGAGGAATGATTTTATTTTGAGAGTAATAAGGAGGCACTTCCTTGTGTACGAAGATGTCGCTGGTGGCTCCAGCTGTCAGCCTCACCGCCTAAAGTCCTCTTCTGATGGCTGTCATTAGTTGACCTCGTTGACCATGCCACGCCAAGAGCATCAAGGCAATGGACGATAGCAAGGCCTAGGAAGGGAATGATGCGGAGCGAGGGAAGACGAGGCAGGTGGATGCCCATGCGAAGGGGAGTACGTGGATTCACTAGTTCGGCTGCGATGTGAGGTCACCTTTGCCAAAGAATAATAGGGGGTGTGGGTGAGTAGAGGGAAGGCCTGGCCAATGGTAGTATGGTTAGGCAGTGAGGCCTGCGCGGCAGTACAACGACCACGGAAGGCTGGAGCAGGTGGTACAACGGGCGCTGGTTTGGGCGGCTGGATCAAGAATACTAGAGGTTGAAGATGTAGCACGGCCATTGGACTATATTCCAATGCTCACTACAACTAGAATCATTTATTGACTAAGTTGACAGAGCCCTGCGTACGTGTCAAATTAGTAGCTCCACAAGTTAGCCTCCAAATCTGGTGGGTCGCAGCTAGCAGGGGGTTATTTTTTTACGCGTAATAAGGTGGCACTTACTTGCGTGCGAAGATGTAGCTGGTGGGTCCCAGCTGCCAGGGAGAGGAAACTTTTTTCTGCGTAACAAGGAGGCACTTGTGTGCGAAACTATAGCTGGTGGGTCAAACCTGTCAGGGGGGAAATAATTTGTTTTTTCATAATAAGGAGGCACTTGCTTGCGTGCGGCCATGTACAATGTGGGTCCCTACTGTCAGCCAATTCACGTACATCCCTCTTCCAATGGCTGTCGTTTGTTGACAAAGTTGACCACGCCATGCCGAGAGAACCAATGAGGTGCACAATGGCAAGGCCTCGGAAGGGAATGACCCGGAGCCAGAGAAGACACAGAAGTGGATGCCCACACGAAGGGGAGTACGAGGGTTGACTGGTTTGACTATGGTGTGAGGCTGCCGTTGGTGGAGAATAACAGGAGGTGTTGGGGAGTAGAGGTATGGCCTGGACGGTAATGGGAGAAGGGTGGGCCAGTGAGGCCTGCGCGGCAGCACAGCCGGCCACAGGAGGCGGTAGCAGGTGGTACTACTGGCGGTGGTTTGGGCGGCTGAAGCAAGAATATCCGAGATTGAAGAATCACGACAGTCGTTGGATGGACATCCAATGGCGGTTGCTGCTAGAATCATGTGTTGACTATAAGTTGACAAAGCCTTGCGTACGCATCAACTTAGTTGGCCCACAAATGACCATCACATCTGTGGCAGAGAACATATAACCCATTTGCGATTTGTAATAATTTATAGCCCATTTTTTATTCTAATGGAATTTACTACAGCCCATTTACTATTTCTTAACATTACAACCCATTTTCTAGCCAAGACAACGGCTAATAATTTCAACCAACCGAAACCAAATTCAATCAAATTTCCCACATTTTGATGGGATTTGAAATATTTTTTATCCCGAAATTTTGACTCAGATAATTTTTATAACCTAATTTGAAAATAAATTTATATTAGGTAAAAATCCAACAAATTTTTGCACGCGCAATAAGTAATGAAATTAAAATTTTCAAAATTCAAAAAATAATTTTGAAACTAATTACCTATTCGGTGCGTTTTATATTTACAACCCATTTTTTATATTACAGCCCATTTATGATTTTTAAAGCCCATTTTCTTGGCAAGCCTAATGCATCCTTCCTAGGAAAGATTTGTAGACCAGTGGGGCGAAGAATAACAAGTTGACCTGGGTTGGGTATTCCTCAAAAAAAGTATAGCTGGGCTAGCCATTTTCACCTTGAAAAATTAATATCTGGGCTGGTTATTTGGTTGACATAAAATAATAGCCTGGTCTAGAAGGGTCACAGCTCGCCCAGTTGATACCCTGCTCCTATGAACAACAACAAAAACATCGCTCAAAAAAATTCTGCTCGCACCTCAAAAAAGAATACCGCTCGAGCTGCTGGGTCTCAACTGCCGGCCGCTCCTTGTGTCATTCTCTCATTTATTGACTATATTGGTTGACAATCGTGTGGGACCGTCATGTCAGGAAATTGGGAGGGAGAATTTTTTATAGTTTTGATATGGAGGCACTTGCGTATGTCCGGCTATGGCCCTGGTGGGTCCGTACTGTCATCCTCTGCACGTAAAGTCATCTCCTACTTCCTCATGTTCGTTGACCATTTTGACAATGCGAGACGGTGGTGCCATGGCGAGCGCAACAACTCGAAGGACGCCGGAGAGGGCCTCGCGGACCCTACGGATGGTCTGATACAGCACCCGCTGCTCATTCAGGAAGCCACGACCATCGGGCCATAGGTCTGCGACGGCATTGTCGTTTTCTTGTTTGCCGGCGATTCGCCCTTCGTGAGCCCGTGCTCGTTGAGGACATAGAGGTTGTAGAACTGATCCTCCTATGCTTGCCAGAATGCCAATTCTGGCGGGGATGGTAGCTCTTCGTCCATTAGGGCATCGAAGTGTGGCCGCACCTACTCTATGGTGAACACGGCATGAACCGGCTTGTGTTGTGGCGCCGGCTCCTAGTCAGAAGACTCATGCATCATCTCGTTGTCATCGCTGAGCTCAGCGAGCTCGCTAGCGAGCCAACATGTCCGGCTACTGGACCAGGCCGCTGACAAGCATGAGTCTTACCGCCCTGGACCACCTAGTCCTACTTCCTCGCCCGCGCGCGCTTCCAGCCCGAAACGGTCAGCATCGCCCGCGCCGCTTCCTGGTGCAAGCGACTTCTCTATGTTCAAATGACACAACTGCCGTTTGTCTGTCCATCTACCGCCCACATTAATTATATGCGGTTGCCAAGGCGGCTACTCCAGCGCCACCCGTCCGTCCCTCTACCGCCCACCATTCCTATATAAACTGCTGCGCCGGCCATATGCTCGTAGCCATAGTCATCCGCCTCTGTTCCCATTCGCCTCTCCACACCACTCCCACCATGGTTTCCTAGCGCTCGAGTGCTCTCCGGGATGGGTCGATAAGGACTAGAAGAAGGAGATGGTATCCATTGCTACCGACTGGCTGGCTGATAGGCAGCCTGAGGACAATGACGTACCAATGGAGAACATGGTCATCGACGAGCCGGCGCCAACCCCTTACTCCGCGCCATCCTCGCCGGTGCATTGCACCATGACCATCGGCAAGGCCCGTGCCCAATACAAGGACATGGTGAGGCAGAAGCCTGAGGAGAAATTCTAGGAGGCACAGGCCGACGCCGCCTACAACCACCATGTCCTCCAGGAGCACGTTTAAGCGGAGGAGTAGATCGCAATAGAGCGGGAGGAGCAGGAGGCGCTGCTCGAGTCATACCGCTCCACCCACGAGAGTCGCCTCGCGTGCTGGTAGTACTGCATGCGGGTGGCAAAGGTTGCGGCCACCTACAAAGAGGGTGATGAAGTGGGCAGGCATTGCTTGGCGAGACCAACGACGAGGTGGAGGACAATGTCGGCTCCATTGAGGCCCCGCCCCATCAGCACTGAGGTGGAGGACTACGCCGGCTACTGCGAGGCCCGGCTCCGCTCAGGCCCCGCCCCGCTGACAATAAGGAAGAGGACCCAACT